>NC_089793.1:16040323-16087823 GCF_040412425.1 Macrobrachium rosenbergii | reverse complement strand
CTCTGCGCGCTGTACATAATTCCTCGCGGGAGGGTCCCCCTAGTTTTGGCTAAACTCGGCATGGCTGGATCATCGTAATAATAATTCCGATATTAGGTTTATTATACGTCCCGCTGATTTACCCTATCGATAATCCCGCTTACCGACGGGCGATATGTGATTTTCGCCCATAATGGGCGTCGTTTGCGGCCTTAAACAACGAAGGTCGTGGCCCGAGGCCGCCCTTAATCTGCCCTGGGTTAGGTCAGTAGCATCAGTCCCTCACTATTGCATTCTCTTAACTTTCTTCGAGATATATTTATCTCAGGGGAACTTTTACAATGCATCTCAAATCTGAAAGTAAAATCATAGCCTTAGGTTAGGATATTTTTAGCGGTTTCTATTTTAAGTAAGTTAACGCAAGCGTTACTGTGCTTTAGATGGGTTCCTGAAAACGTGTGGGAATAAAAAAAAAACTCTCTACAGTATATATGGATTTTTGAAATGCAAATCCCTTCTTCAAGCATATTCTACAATACCAGATCACATTTATTTATTTATTTCAAAAGTCTAAAAGTAATTTATAACTTTGCTTAATCATAAAATAGATAGGACATGCAATTAAGAAATTATTTTTCCACAATACGTTTTGAAAGAAATTTTTGCTGTCGCTATGACTCTCCAACAAATGGTCATTGAGAGTTAACAGTTTAAAATTTTCGATCTGTAAAAATTATAAGAATGTGATTGTAACAAACTTGGAAGAATGGCACGTTCTTGCCAAAGAAATGTCTCAGCATGTAAAAACAGCTTCAGAAGCCTCGTAGACACGACCACTCAGCTGTTAAAAGAATTTCTACACTAGTAGCTCAGGCCTTAAAGGCCTCATTACCGATTAAGAATCGGTGTAGGGGAGGTGCATGACGACTCTATCCGAATAATTTTGGAATGCTTTTGGATTTTCAAGCCACCACTTAAGATTACTACAGAGTAGTACAAAACATACGTATTATACACTTTAAAAACTGCTAACAGCATGCAAGCTGTATAAAAACAGCCATATCAAAAAATCAACATTTCAAAACTATGGCCTTTATAATGTCTCTTGTTCTATTTGACATTCACGTCTTGAAAGCAGTCCTGTCCCTAAAACACTTAACCCGAACAATGTTCAAGAGAAACATTTTAAAAATGACATGAAAATATTAATTATTAGTAAATAAAAAGATGAAAATAAGAGTAATTATTACAGAAAAAGTAGTCTTCAATAAGCGACACTACTGTTCTCGAGTAGCATTACCGGCGTTAACGAGAACCTATCGTGCCCTCTCTTTATAAGAGTAAGACAGAAGAATCTAGGCCGCTTCTCCAATTAACAAATCAATCTTTCTCTCTCTCTCTCTCTCTCTCTCTCTCTCTCTCTCTCTCTCTCTCTCTCTCTCTCTCTCCATGTCAAACGATGCTCTGACAGCAAATTAACCTTCAACAACCATTCTTTCGACATACGATATGTCATGTCTTATGCTAAAACTAACACTACTGCAACGAGACCATTTTCCTTCAAGTAAAAATCGTCGCTAACATTTTTAACTTCTTTTCTTCTACTCCACCAAGAACTCTCTTAAAAAGGCGAACTGGGCGAGAACGAAATATTTGTAACTTACGTTCTTTGTAACGCTGGGTTACGTGGGTATTCAATTGGCAAGCTGACATAGTCGACGGATTTGTGATCAAGCCACTAATAATTTCAAAAGACTCGTATAAAAAAATAGACCCAGCACCTTTCAAATTTCCAGTTAATACCGGATACAAACCAAAAGACGATGAGAAAAAGGTGAATAGTATAAACGCTGCGAAAGAATGCATTGATGAACTTTTAATATTCACATCCGTGGGCTAATCGTTTCTCGTATCGCTACCTCTCTTTATTCTTTTTTCTTTTTTTTTATTTTCACCAGCCTCTAAGTATTGGCGTCGGGTTACATATGCCGTCCAACAACACGAAAGCGTAAAAAATTTAATTGTAGATATACATGAACCAAAGATTACATTTTCTTTGTCCCTTTACACATAAGCCCGTAGTAAATTCTGGTAACTCCTCGTTCAAGTCAAGCAAAACGTTTGTGGCATGGGCACAGAGTCAACAAGTTCTTCTAGTTCTAAGGGACTAAGACACATAAGACGACACAAATTAGGACTCAGGGACATTAAAACTGGGATTCGAAGACATGCACAGCACTTTGCCCTTATCTAATTTTTTTCATTCCGCAATACATTCTTCCTTATTTTCTTAATCGAAGTATGACTACAACAAAAGCAACTGGCATTATCATTATAGTTTCGCCGCGTCCCCATACATCAAGCAACGACCATTTCGCTCTAAGATATACCCTCAATTTAGATAAAGATCAATGGACAAGGTGAAAACTCTCGCCTTGCATCTTGGCCGCTATCCTAAGATCTAATGTATGCAAAGTTTAATGGACCGATCCAAAGCAATATTTTCTACGAAAACCTTTAACTCGAGCACAGATCCCAAAGATACAATTAAACAGTGCTGATCAGACTTCAGAGTGCACTAATATTCTTTCGTTCGTTAATAATACTTAAGATGATAATTACGATCCGGATTTAGGCATTCATTAAACCCGAAACATTCCGGACTCTAAAAAAAAAAAAAAAAACAAGCTGTATCGTTACACAGGGATGCTCAGTAACTATTCCAGATCTAGTTGACCTGATTTCAGATCACATGAATTAAAACTCTTCATAATTACAGCTTTGACACAAGCATGTTGAAAGAGAACGGAACCGTAACTATGTCCAGGTGTGAATTCATAATTAGTGCAATTATCATTCTTTGCGTGATACAGGCTTTCAGCACATGCATCCGTTTCCTGATGATGATAACTGCCACTGTTATCTAGTGCAAGTTACCTTAACTAATATCTTAAAAAATAAGAAATATATATATATATATATATATATATATATATATATACACATATACATACATATATATATATATATACACATATACATATAAACTCATGTAATACCACGCCTCTGCCATTTTACATCTCGTCCCGCCTAAATTCTTTTTGTCTTCTCTTCAGCGCCTCCTGCGTCTCGAACCTTTGCCACGGAGGAGCCCCTTGCAAAACAGGTGTGTGTGGCAGGTTGCTGTTCTATATAGCTGGCCTGATTATATGTTATCAAGGCTGCAACTGGTCATGATTGCTACCGTTCTGCCGGCAGTGGTAGCCGCTTGCCTGATATATGCAATATAAAAAAGTAACGTTTACGTTTTTTATGGCCTCGGCGGTTATCCGGTAGCTCTTGGTGAAGACGATCATAGACGGGATCTTCACTCTGGTCCAAGTGTGGAAATGCAGTTATTGTTAATTACGAGCCTCCGAGAGCAGTTATGCCCTTTTTTTTGTAATCTCCCGGCAGCAATCTGCATTTTCCTCGATTGCTCTGCGTAATGAAGAGGAATATCATACTAAGGACATCAAGTTTCTCCTTGGAGGCGGTGTGCGCTCAGAGCTGGAAATGAATGCAGGAGGCAAGCGCTTTGGAATGCATGAGATAACATCTCATTTTTGGGCCATTTCTGTCGTCTATTGTTTTTTCCTAGACCGGGGAATGAAATTCATCTACCGGAATGTTCCTGGAGAAAATTATTTTTTGACAAGTAGTGCCAGCGGTCTCAACACTACTGAAAATAATACCATGATTTCCCCACACAGATTGTATGCATGCAATGTTATTAAATTTTCCTCTTGTGTCATTACATTTTGTCAATCTTTATTCAATGTGCGACAATTTAATATTTCATAAAATGTCTTAAAAGCAATTAACCAGTTTATCTGAATCGAAATAAATTCTCCTGATTTGATTTATTTGATTTTCTTGATTTATTTTGTGGTTATCTGATACCACGGCATCAACGATCACTCATCCCAGGAATTCGATGAAGCCTGTCATAATTTTAATCGGTACCATAAAATTATTTGATCCATTATCATTAATATTCACAATATGTAAGCAGTGTCATGGACTAATCAAAAAGACTGCAATTTGAACAGCGAGTTTTCAAAGGAAACCAAAAGTAACTTTATTACTGTATGATTAAAAATATGTTTGTAAGCATTATGACCAATATATATTCACCATAAATCACAAGAACTGAAGGGAATAATAAGCACATAAAAAGAATATAAAAGAGCGAAAACTAATACCGGAAACCCCTTTAACCACTGGAGCGTGAAGAGAAAATTGGCTTCCAAGACCTAAAGAGGCTTAAGTAATGTATAGTCTTCTTTAAATGATATTTCTAGATGCTGGACTCTGATATCGGAACTTGCACGGGCCTTGGACGAGAAAATAATGAAGCAATATAGGAAGATGCTGTTGCGATTTGCATGATTCCTCTCGGGTGAAGATTGGATGGTATTTTTCTGTTTGGTTTTTATTAACACACTTACACCGTCTTCACATCTGAATCTTGCTTTATGGTGTTATCAAAGGAAAACGTCCGATATTAAAGATGTCTTTGTTTATATAAAAAATAATAAAGCGTCTAAATGATCACGATCATCTTTCAGTGCACCACATACAACTCAACTCGCCACTCGGAAAATCACAATATTTCTCATTTAATTAATTATCGACTTATGCTTGCAGTCCGTTCCACCTTGCTTTACAAAACAAAGGTCGAGTTACTAACTATAGTTGTCTCCTAGAACACATGCAATCTTCAGTCACTGTGAACTTGTAACATCACTGCGTTCAGAGAGGCAAAAGCATTCTTATATTTAATGGAACTTCCTCCGTCCATTAACCTGCAAGGACGAGTCCATCCCACAAGACAGACTACCGCTTTCAAATCTCGGGCGTGTATCTATGGCTATAAAGCACCTGAACTGCTCTGAAGTTCTTTGATGCTCCGATCGACGCCCAACCCATCGCTGTAGCCATTTAAAAGGTCCTCAGGGTGTTCATAAATATTGGCTGTGCTTCCAGATGGTTTCTCTCTAACTTGTCTGAACAGCTGGTACCATTTTTTTAAAACCGATCCCTTTTGTTCTCTTTCCTTTTTTTCCCATCAATTATTCTTTAATTGTAACTTCGGTGTGAGTTTGTAATGGCTCGAATGTACTAATAATCATTCAAAGTGAGCTGATCTTTATCAAGGGAGCACTCTGACATGTGGCCAAGGTATCGCAAAGATAATAATACAGTGTGCACTAGTTTCTTATTCAAATTCTTCTTTGACTCATTGTAAGTAGTACGTGCTTACTAGAGATGTTTGGAGTAGCAACAATAATGAATAAACAAATAAACAAACAAACAAACAAACAAACAAATAAATAAATAAATAAATAAATAAATAAATATTTCATATGCAAGTATCAATAAGCACGACGCCTCATTATCGTCGCAGCAAAAGTGCAATGCACATCTTTATAAAGATGACAACTGATTTAAAATTATGCATTTAGGTGTGCGTAAAAGGTACAAGCTAATAATCATGTCAACAGCTATTTGCATAGAAGCTTATAGTATATATCAATTAATTCAACTGCTTTATTAATGAAAAGAAATCCCACTCATCTGCTATTTCTTAAAAGATTTTTTTTCTTTTTCAATACTAGCCCTTGACATTATTACCTTGTTTTTGACGTTCTTCTCGGCAGATTTCATGTATTCAAACAGGAAATTTCCCTAAATTCTGTCTTAAATCTCCTTACTTTAACAGAGTTGGAGTTAAATTTTCTTGTTTAATACTGATATTTTAAACGATACCACAACACTGTAATATACATCAAGTGAGACTGAATAATCCTTATGTTCTTTTCATAACATTAATTATGCACAATGGTTCTAAATGTGGTTAAGGGAGTAATGTGGTATATTGTAATCTTGCAAGAAATACTGACAAACTGAACCTCTCAAAACTACAATATTTTCTAAAGCATGCCAATTTTAATTAATCCCGGCATGACCAAATAACCAGAGTTTTCAAACTGTGGGTCGTTTTATACAATATGTACAATAACCTTCTACAGTCTCGGGTTTCAATTCCCTTAAAGTGAATTCATACTTTGCCTTTTTTTGTTGTAACAAGGACCTTTAGCTCTCATTTTACCAGCTTTCTAAAAACTCTGTTCGTACAAACCAACAACCTTGCTCCAATTTTTTATAAGTGTTTTGTTTGACATCTCGAATGCAATCATACTTCTGGATCGGGAGACGAGAAGAAAAGCTTTTTGATTTTTTTATACGTCCGCACTCCAGTAAAAGAAACACCCACTGTTCTAGGCTCCAGTCTATCTGGCTATCTATCTATCTATCTATCTATATATATATAGATAGATAGATAGATAGATAGACTGGAGCCTAGAACAGTGGGTGTTTCTTTGATTTAACTGCGGACGTATATAATACTGAAAAGCTTTTCCTCTCGTCTCCCGATCCAGATGTCTGATTGCACTCGAGATGTCAAACAAAACACTGATGAAAAATTAGAGCAAGGTTGCTGGTTTGAGCGAACAGAGTTTTTAGATAGCTATTAAAATCACAGATAAAATTCCTAGTTACAAAAAAATGCAGAGTGTGAATCCACTGTAAGAGAATTGAAACCTGACACTGTAGGATATATATATATATATATATATATATATATATATATATATATATATATATATATATATATATATATATATATATATATATATATATATATATATAAAAGGCAAATGCCACGGAGGAAAGTGAAAAACGGAATGGTGCTAGGCCTTTCGACTTACTTGCTAAGTAAAGGACAGTAAGTCGAAAGGCCTAACAAAACCTGGTTGTTTCCCTTTCCTTCGTGGAATTGGCCTTCATTTATATATTCATCACATTCAATATTTTCGTGATTCAGTTATACACACACACACACACACACACACACATATATATATATATATATATATATATATATATATATATATATATATATAATATTGTTGTCGACCGTGTTAAATAATCGAAAATAATTTTTTCACGTAGCTCCGAATTTTTTACGTGGTTTACTGTTTTAGATATTTGGCAAAAACAAATAATATTTTGCCTTTAAGAATATGTAACTACCCTGAAGTATATAATTTTCATATATGCAATCCAAGATTATCGTAACTAATCGCTGGAAATTAAGTTCGATACGCCAGTCTAAAGTTAGTGCTTACATTTCGCTGAAAAATTTGCCAAGTTTAAAATTTTATGAAAAACTGTAAAATGTGAAACCTTTTACATGGAAGTATTCAGGAATATGAGATAACTTTTTCCATCCGTTCGCAACTCTCGAACGCAATCACCTGCTCCCAGTGAAACCGAGTTTCCTTGCGTCCTATTAGCCCCTCAATTTGTAATGGCAGCGCACGTGAGTCCCAGTCATGATTGCCAAGTCCGTTATATTAAAACTATTTCCTTCGCGCTCTACTTTCTCCCCATTTCGTAAATAGTGACGAGGGGCATCAGCTGAGGGCGTGAATACTGGACTGTCATGAGATATTACGGTAGGTCTTCGTAGTCCTTGTAGGCACCTGAAGTATCTAGCATCGTCGGACCCCTATATCACAGTTAGTGAGGTAGCCAGCTATTTGATATACAGATACAGGGCCAATTGGAAGTAATAAATAACGAGCCATTGCGTGTCCGCTCTCCTTAACACCCGCTAAGGTAACAGCGGCTCTGCATGTCAATTGAGGCAAAATGGCGCCGGATTAACACGATCGACCCACACACTGACCTTTTTTTATTTGTTTAATATTAGTTCCACTCCGTTAGCTCTAATGGTTTTCTCTTCACAATGAGCACTGCATTCTGCAGTGACTGCCTGCCTTAGGCAAAAAACGAAACCAACAATAACATCAACTATAATTGTCGGGGGCTATTTGTAAACTCCACCATGCAAGATCAAGTTCCGATTGTCTCATCTGTAACTCCGCAATTAAGTATGAATTCTGTTCATTAGGACTGTTGTAAAACAATAGCATTTTCAAAAGGTTAGAAATCCTAATTTGATGTTAATTTAATATGTAAATTTCAATAAATGATAAAGTAATGAATTCACCTGATCATTAAACCAACATCACTACTCTCGATACAACAGCAATGAAAAATCTTTAAAATCTCAAGGTTTTAACAACTATATTGCAAGATATCCTTACCTAAAGTTTACCCTTGTTTGACATCATGATCTTAAGAAATCGCCAATGTATGAAAGAATAAGAATATGCGATCCAGCATCAAAGAAGAGATATACAAACAATTAACAACGTCGTTTAAAAGCCTCGATACTAAAGAAAAATGCTACAATGTTGGATAGACTTTTGTGTAAAGTCTAGGCTTATGTCACCTTTTTCAGAACAGACGAACTGAAAATTCGAGCATTGCATCTTAGCAAATGTTTCAACTCTCTGGGCCAGGAGGAAGAACAAATGAGAATCAAAACCTTTGCAGATGTGGGGAAAAAATTTATAGCAAGAAATAAAGAACATTATCAAAAAAGCTGTAAAGGACTATAACAATCTAAGGTTTTCGAACAGAGATGAGTGTTAAGATCATCCAAAAACCATACTTTCTAATGAACTATTTATTACCATAATAATGATTTTCATCAAAATGATATATTATATAACACATCCACATTCATTATAAAACAAACAGATAATCAATAGTCTCCCCAATGCGATTAAGGATGCACCCAAGCAACTTATTTGCCGGACGATCAAGGTCCCACAAGATAGACTTTTACCGACGTATTATTTCGTCATCTACAGTAGTTAGTATTCAATTTGTTTGTCAATTCACAAGCTATCCGTTTTCTTAACCTCCTAAACTACCTCGTGAAATAGCAATTTGAACACTTAGAGAGGAAATAGGAGGAAAACGGACAGAACAGTAACAAGAACATTACACGATGACCCTATAGCACGAATTTACGATTGTGCTCTCAAAACATTAATCATCAGATGACCATCAATATCTCCATATAAGAGGACTATAATCACCCAAACAGAGCGAGGGGCCTCTACAACGGACAAGACGATTCCATTCCGTTGGATCGAGTGGCCTCTACCCTTCTTAGGGGCCAGCCTCCAAAAAGGATACTTCAGGGACGCGTTTAATACCTTCCGGTGTGAGGGACGTTGTCATGCATCAGGAGTCGGGGGAGATTTATATCAGTGCTTTGCCCGAAGGATGCAATATTTGTCTTGTCCATTTGCAGGAGGATTTTGCGTCCAGGAGATAGTGGGACGTCCTTGCGGTTCTAAAGCCCCTTTGCTTTTCATTCGACCTCCTGGTGGGCCTTGATAAAAAGGCCTTCCCCGGCGGGAGAGGTCCTCCGCTTCGTCTTCCTGATTTGTTATTTCAGCTGGTGCCGTTTTTATTTACCCAAGATGATTGTGTCATTCGTCATCAGCTTCTGCTAATGGAATCCAGTGCTCTCCATGCAGCATTGCCACCTCCTCACGAGTCATAAGTCTCCCTTACGATTTGATTAAAAGGATCGAAGACCACATCAAATGGGTCTCGGAATGAACCATCAACGTTTAATGCGATGATTTTAGAAGCTTCATTAGGGAGCTCACAGACCATCAGAGGAGAAAGCGGCTGATAACTTCATCACGAAAATATGTCTGGTGTAATGCCCGGCTTGATCGCCTTGTGATAGAGGGGATGGCATACAATCCATTAAAATGATCAGGAAATCTGTAGGACTTCTAGTAGTTATTACCTTTAACGATTTGTGTTAGTCAGGCAACAGCTTTTCTTTGATTTCAAGGAGCTGAAACTCAGTATTACCCCTTGTCATGAACATTAAAATCTGAACGAAGGATAAGCGATGCTCTTAGTAACACAAAATGCTTTAGAGGAACTTATAATTTTTAAAAAAGAAATATACCAATAATAACTCGCTATAGCAGTATGATGGAGAAATGAAGAGAGGAGAATGATATGAAAATATGACGATCCCAATAATGTTCACACACATTCATATGAAAGCGGTACTAAATTCTGATCTTTTCTCTCTAATTACTTGTATTCGGCATCACTTAGTATTATACTATGAAACTGAGAGACATTATCACAGAAAAGACAGAGAGAGAGAGAGAGAGAGAGAGAGAGAGAGAGAGAGAGAGAGAGAGAGAGAGAGAGAGAGAGAGAGAGAGAGAGAGGCGTTTTCTACACAGAGTGCGCCTGTGGCAGAACATTAACCAATGACAAAAGGTTCCCTTCTTATCCGATCAGCGTCTACTTCTCGCCTTTGATTTATCGTGGTTCACAACAATTTATTTCGCTCTCGTGACTCTGTAAAGTCGGCGAATCGACAGATCGTGTAGATGTATGGGAGTTATCACGAGGGAAGCAAATGGCTAACAAGTGCAAAAGAATGTGTGAAAAGGCAAATTAAGTATCGCCTGCGATCACAATCTGCGATTGTAATGTATCGCGCGGGATTTTTCACGTGGGAGAGAGTTTTGAACTCTTTGGACATTATGCAATAATGAAATATTTTTATTTTTAATTGTTTTGTCATTATGTAATAATGAAGTATTTTTATTTAGGACATGAATGATCATGATTGAAAATTCTGTCACGGATATGGTGCCGAGTGATCCATAAACAGTTTTGTAATTAAAATATGGCCATCCTAAATATTTTTTTGTCCTGAAGACGTTGTTCTATCCTTAACAATTACCGCCCGTAGGAGGATGTTGATAAGACATTTTCTGTGAATATTTGTAAAAAAAAAAATCAATGTGCACTTTTTTCTTAATTTCTTTTCCTCTCCAAAATTTCCAGTAGAACTGACGAAGCGTGAAACTGCAGAATGAATGAATAACTCAAAATGAAATAATACTGAATGGTTTAACAACAAAAATGGTCACAGTCACCGAAAGAGCACCATTGAATAACGATATTCATATGAATGATTACTCACAATATCCACACTCACATATCACCCAGTTTATTCAAATAAATACCTCAAGATCATTACGTAACGACCATCAATAAAGAAATATCCCTAAGTAAAATGGGAACTGAAACGTCAGGAGCTGAGTATTCTGATTCAAGATTGGTGATCCTCTTATCAAATTAAGGAGATCCAATGGATGGGTGTGATGAACCTTGGCTGCTAGAAGCAGTCGGTAACACTGATACCAACCAGCTTTACATCGATAACACTGGGGAAGGAAAACCTACACGTAAAGTGCGCGATACGGATGATTTAACATAACTGCGCTCTCTCTCTCTCTCTCTCTCTCTCTCTCTCTCTCTCTCTCTCTCTCTCTCTCTATATATATATATATATATATATATATATATATATATATATATATCAGTCCCTATCAGTTTTAATGGAATGTACCCAGATCGATCTGTACTTACCAAGGGTTTCAGCCAGGTCCTGTCACTATTGAGATTTAACTCTCTCTCTCTCTCTCTCTCTCTCACACACACACACACACGCACGTACGAACGCGCGTGTGTGTGTGTGAGAGAAGAGAGAAATTTCCTCAATAGCGACAGGACATGGCTGAAACCCTTGGTAAGTGCAGATCGATTTGGGTACATTCCATTAAAACTGATTGGGAGTGTTAACTTAGGAAGTAAATTAAGTGCCAGATACTTGGTCTACTGCAATAGATCGTTATCGAGGTAGCAGGAAAGACCTCATCCCACTCTTAATCGGAGGGGTACCACCTCGAACTACCATCGGCAAGACATGCAAGTAGAAAAATATACTAACATACACGCATAAATACACACATACATATATATATATATATATATATATATATATATATATATATATATATATATATATATATATATATATATTTATATGCACATATGTATATACACATATGTATATGTATATATATACACACATGTATATATGCGTGTAGATGAGCTTATTTTATTGTATCAGTTTTTAGATTTGTGAACTACGTCGTCTATTGAAAGAGCTTTCAAAAATCGTAATTTCTTAATTTTATTCATGTAATAAACCAATTTTACGAAGGATTATAAAACGAATCTTTATATTTAATGTAATATCAAATTATTATGTTTAAGGAGCGGAAAATCTCTGAGTGACTGATTAACGGACCACTAAAGGTAACACTATGCCCAATTTGGTTAAAGTCTGGCATTAGAGATGATTTTGAACAAGATTGTCAATCATAGCATAACACACTAAGACTAATAAGAATATTTCACAACAAAATACTTGGAAGAACGATGATAACACTTGTAATATTAATACTGAATGCTCATGACATAATTAACAAACGGAAACAATAATCGAAATAATTACAAAACTAACAATAAGAATGAAATTAAAACAGACCGATGGAAAAGATTACAAGAGAGCTTCTCAAAGAGCAATAATTTTCAGTCTGAGTTAAGGTCATAAAGTGTCTAACTTCATACCATACAGCAACGGTACCGTAAGACAAAAACCTAGTAACTTTCCAAAACGAAACAGACATCACTCTCTCTTGCCCCTAACGAATATGGACGCGAAATACCATAAAACACTGATTTACACCTCTGGAACAAAACATGTTGCTTCTCTTGTCAAAAGGCTATCGCTACCTTCATCTTCACAAACTCTCAAAAAAAGATAAAAAAAGAAAGAAAAAAAAACTGTTGCTTGTGTAGCTTACGATGGTGGACTGTGTTGTGGAGACAATATTTATCTGAATGTTTAACTTATTCATCCCCATTTTGTTTTTGCAATTTCGGAAAGACGGAGCAGTAGAAATCTCTCTTAATTTCTGTCTTCGCTTGAATCCGAATCTTAATTCCTATCTTCAATCGCATCAGGATTTTAAAATGTTTTCTCCCTCCCATTGTAAGTAGTCCAACAAACCGCCTTGAGGATTCTTCCAAGCCTCACAAGAAAGGGAAAGAGAGGTGGCCGAAGTAATGGAAGTTATATGGGGCACTCACCAAGGGCCGGCTCGTGCAGAGCCCACTCATGCTTGAATTACTTCACCCCAGAAAAACCCTCAAGAAGAAAGTCACGGTCTGAGCTTTGAGCAAAGGAGGAATTAGGAATCAGGCCTTGTTTACACCTGTTTTGTATTTCCCCATATCGTGTTTGGGTCGCGGCCTCTTTCTGGCTTTGTTATTACCTACAAGGCAAGGCCGATGTTTACGAGGAGCAGCGATTTCCCTACATGGAACAGTGATGTTCTCAGTGGCCAGTCATTGTTTGCAGACTAAATACTTTTCAGAGAACGTCTCTAAAAGTGAAAGGGACTTTGAATGGGACAGGAAAATGGGTCATGATTTTTTTTTTCCAGGTTTCTTCTCGCTTTATTTTTGGTTGTTGCACATATTCACTATTCAATAGAAATTAATATATGAAGTTTTTCGTTATTCACCAAGGTCAAGGTTTCATTTTTTTTGGGCCGAGTGTTATCCTTAGCGTGGCATTATCAAACAGTGTTATTAAATCTGATATCAGATATGTAAAAGCTTGATTTGTGACATACTGGACTTGGTACTTTTGCACAATCAACTACAGGAACGATATACAAACATACAGACAACACACATATATATACAATCACATATTATGTATATATATATATATATATATATATATATATATATATATATATATATATATATATATATATATATTATATATAATATACATATAAACGTATATGTGTGTATATATATATTATATATATATATATATATATATAAAATATATATATATATATATATATATATATATATATATATATATATATATATATATAAATCATCAACACACAATCACGTGTGGAATAATAAATTTCTGATCATCATCTCAGGTGAACGCCCTTGCTTTCCATGGTCTCTCATAACGCCCTTTGCTTTCCACCTGATCGATCCCGACGTGAGTCAGAAATTTATATATATATATATATTTATATATATATATATATATATATATATATATATATATATATATATATATATATATATATATATATATATATATATATATGTGTGTGTGTGTGTGTGTGTAATTCTAATAGCCACAATACATTTTTGATTATTGTAACTACAGAAGCCGAAAATATCCAAACGGAAGAAATGAAGAGCTTGTGAACGTCGGTCGCGTGAAGCGAATCCGCATTACCATATTCACAAGGATGGCGTTGCCGACCTGACCTGGATATTTTCGGCTTGCTGTTAGCATATCCAAAAAAGCGCGAAGAATTCGAGAAGTTAAGAGGGCATTGCCTATTAGAATTACATATGTGTCTGGTCAGTGACCAGTAGATTCTACACACACACACACACACACACACACATATATATATATATATATATATATATATATATATATATATATATATATATATATATATATACATACACACACACGCATACATATTTAATTATATATATATATGTGTGTGTCTGTAAAGGACTGTAGTTGACCAGTGAAATTCTGTATATATATATATATTATTTCATATATATATATATATATATATATATATATATATATATATTATTACATATATGCAAAATCCCCCTCCAAAGCAATGCAACGCTGAAGGACCACTTATTTCACGCGCTCAATCCTCCACTCATAATTCCCTTTTAATTAGGTATGGATTTTTTAAAGTCTCCTAGTGCCTCCAGGAACCAAGGAGACTATTACTTGCTATTCTCCCCGGAATGGTGCGAATTACATGTCAAAACCATCCCCATCTTTCGTTCATCATTATCCCATTTGCATTAGTAATTTCTGTAAAGTTCCTAATGGTATTTTTTCTAACTATCCTACCATCTAGCTCCTATTATTTTTCTTATAACTTTATTCTCAAGTCGACAAAATCCTTTATATATAGTTTCACTTGTCATAAAATGATTCATGTCCGTATAGCAACAGACTGTAATAGACTAATGCACAATCAATTTTCGTATGCAGTTCAGTCTATTTAATTTCCAAATCTTATGTCACTTCTACTGATTGATTTGTCCAGTTTAGTACTTTTACTAAGTTCCACGTCACGAGATCCTGTACAAATATCTCGTTAATCTTCTAATACATGGAAGACTGAAACTCATTATTCCTGTTTCCATCTAACGTAATTTCGTTCCTTTGTGGACTCTCTGTCCTCATTACTTCTGCTTTCTTAGGCTTTCTTAGATTTATCTTTATTTTGAATCTCGTTTCTTTAGGTATACGATGCATTTCATTGAGCAAACCTTGTAAATCTTTTGTTTTTTTTTGTTAACTAAAACAACATAAGTCTGCCAAGTGAATACTGCTTCTCCAATCTCCATCCATTTTGTTTTACTGTAAAATCCATGAGAAGGGCAGAAAGCAAAGGTGACATAACACTCCCTCTAGCACCCCACTGCTGAAAATTCACTTGAAAAGACTCCATCAGCATTAACTTTGCATCTGATACGACAATGAATAGCATCACCTGGTTTCACACATAGAAGAAATATCATATCGTACCATATCCACCCCCACCTACACACAGACACACACGCACACACATATATATGTGTATATACAAAAATATATACAGTATATATATATATATACATATATATATATATATATATATAAATATATATATACATATATGTATATATATATATATATATATCTACACACAAACACAAACACACACACACACACACACACACACATATATATATATATATATATATATATATATATATATATATATATATATATATATATATATATATATATATATATATATATCAGTAAATTATTTCAAGAAACATGAATTCGACATTAATAAGCTATCCGTGCCGTAATACTGAAAAATATATGTAAACATACGCGTGCATGTAGGTGCATATACAATTGAAGCATGTTGCAAGGTCCTGCAATGGTGAAAATATATTTTTAGATTCATATTTGTTCAAGGAGGAGACACGAGCAGAAAAACCAAGCGACTAATTTCATGTTTCCCCTTAAAAATGGAAAAACCCTAACACCACGATGTCTTTTGTACACGCCTAAGAAGAAAAAATAAAAATAAAACATTCCTTTCATAACCTACTCCTGTATCGTGACTTGTTAGCATGATGTTACCATCAGCTTTACCTGATCATCTCGAAGATAAATGCGGAAAAATCATGGCTGGACTGGAATGTCGCATCACACAGAGAAAGAATAAAAAAAAAAAGTCTCCCGCGTCGTGTGTGTAGGTTTAGAAGCTGATGAGGGTTACGTTTTTCGTAAGAGGAGAATCACACACGCACACGCAAGAAAAAAAAAATGTCCCCTTTCAAAATGAGATTTTCCTTACGTCCAGACGTTCCTATTTACACAAGGGTTAAGGCATATCATGCCTCCTCCAATCCTCTTACATGAACGATTCGGGTATCCTGAAATTGAGACCATGATAAGCCTTGACTGTAAAGTTATTTAGGAAATAAATATAGAAACAAACCAAAAAATAAATAAATAAATATATGGACGAAGTAAAACAAACGCATCAATTCAGCCCGGCTATATTTGGACGTACAGAAAGACAACATCTTTGATCAGAGTGCAAATAAATGTCAGTAAAGTTTATGCATTATATTCTTTGATACAGAGCTGGATCAGCCCTCAAGGTTCCAACAATGTTATGAGTAAAGTCAATAATTCTGTAAATGCACCTGATGCCTTTGCATATTATATATTAATAATATCGTCCTCCATCGGGAATAAAAAATAGACAACAACGGGTGGGCAGGAGAGAGAGAGAGAGAGAGAGAGAGAGAGAGAGAGAGAGAGAGAGAGAGAGAGAGAGAGAGAGAGAGAGAGAGAGTTATTAATTAGAGAAGCGGACTAAATTTGAAATTATGGGGTTCTATACTAAGGAGAGTCATCATCCAAGAATAAAATGGCACAACGAACCAAGTGATCGACATTGAACAGAAAGACCTGAATTACTTTAATACGAAAGAAATACTTTTACGGCAGCAGGTCAAAAGATGAATTGTTTTATTGCACTCCACAAACTGGTAAATTACAACCCAAACGAGTGGATGCTGATCTACATGGGATGAGGATAATAGTCCCATGCCTTATTATACCCCGACTGCGACCCATTACAATCGAATAATTACCACACGCATAGTTCATGGCTTAGTTCAACCGAGGCACAACGTGTTTTAATTTAATCAGTCACTCTGGGTCTGAAATTGACCCTGGCTCTTCTTATCAGTGTGGCGAACATTCCACTATTCCTCACAAACACACACACACATATATATACTGTATATTATATATATATATATATATATATATATATATATATATATATATATATATATATATATATATATATATATATATATAAAAGTTGGAATAAAAGTGGCTCCGTTATCAATTCTTTATTGATGGAGTAATGCGAAAAGTCACGAGAAAGAATAACAAAGATAACATATAGAGATATGCTTGAGAACGAAACAATGCTGACTGGGGAAGTAAAGAGATGAAACAGATATCAGTGAAAACACCTTGAAAGTGTTTGTAGAGGAATCAGTTGAAAAGAATAAGATAGTATAAGGTTTTGGTGAGGATGGAACAATTAATGTTAATATGGATGGCAGAAAAATGGAATGAGTTGATTCATAAAGATATTGGTAATAAATATAGCGGTCGATGGTAGGATGAGAGAAGAGGTGAGTCAAAGAATTGTGATACTAGGATCTAGGTGGGTGTGTGTGTATATACTGTGTGTATATATATATATATATATATATATATATATATATATATATATATATATATATATATATATCGGTGTGTGTGTGTGTATATGTATATGTATATGTATACATATACATATATATATAAACATATTTATATATGCATATATATATGTATATATATACATATATATACATATGCATAACTGAATACTACAGAGGTATACTAATAAACTTGCATAAGGTGCATAAGCTCAGGTTGTAGGGTTGCAGATCGTTTGATAAGAAGAAATGCCCACTAAATATCAGACAATCCTATTCCCTTGGTCTCTTTAATAAAAAAAAATAAAAATGTATACACATACATATATGCGTAAAGTATATATAAATACTGCCTTAGGAGAAACCTTTAGCCCTGGCACAAGTAATCAGATCAACAGACAAATATACAGCTGTTACGTCAAAATCACTGTTTCTTCAACTTTCATATTCAGTAAAGTAACACACGCAGGAACCTTTGATTTGGACTTAAGACAACACTGCACCCAAAAGCTAATTCTCTTCTTTCCTTAAAAGCTCGTACTCACACTATTCTTGCTGTTTGTTCAATACAATTAAGCGCCAAATTTTGACCTTTGCAATTGTGCTTGAAACGAGTATTTGAAACGATTTTATAATGAAATTCTCTTAAAACTTCTTATCGAAGTTCCCTGCTTCGACTGCACGAAGTAAGGATATATATTTTTGTCTGTCGGCCTTATATTCAAATTGAAAGTCTAACAAAAAATTGAATTATTCTATTTTCGTTTCTAATATTCGTAGTAATAGCTTTTTTTCTACTCTAATTCTAGATCAAAATTCTCACAAAATTTTAAATATTTTGTCTAATTTTGATCCTTATAACAGCAGTTAAATATGTTTTGAAATCAGCTTAATATTTAACATACATTCTAGCAAAAAATCTTAATGGTTCGTCTTACTCAATCTGCCAATTGCTGTAACATCTACATCCATATTTTGACTAAATTTTAAAATCTACGAAAATTTCAAATGCGTTTTAAAATCGATTCTACGAAGAAATATTTTGTTCAGTAAAAAAAACCGAGTCATAACTGCATATACTGTACAGTACATCGTCAAAAGCACTTTTAGCCTGTAAATAATATCATCGCCAGGAAACGAATTATTTAAAATCTGAAGAAAAACCTAAACTTATCTCTGTGAGGCAAGCGCTCATAATGCTGGAGACTTGGCCACTCTCCAGACCAAAAGGGCCACTTGGTTGGTTCGATGGCCATCTCGATTTTAACTGATGCCTTTCAGGCCAGAGTTTACCTTGTTGACTTACTTACGGGTTGTCCAGTTCCCGACTCCTCTGTTCTCGTCCTCAAAACCTTTACAAAGCAACACAATAACATTTTCACCGGCTTTTGTCTTTCCTGTTGAACACGACAAAGCCTCCTCCATTCTCCTCAGAACACCCCAGCCGGAGAGGAGGCCACGCCTTCCAATTTGTAGAAAAAGAAAACGGACCTTGTCTCAGGGGGGACTGACCTAGACCGCTCTTGTCTCGTGTTTCACACATTTATTAGATCAGACTGGAGGATAACGTCGTCCAGCTAGTCAGAATCATTATCTCGTCTCTCCCACAACGGCGATCTTGTTTCTCAGCTCACCGATTAAAATGTTATTTACGAGGTGATATTTCAATTATCTATTACAACTTGATATATACCTTATAATCACCTAAGATTATTTACATTGCTTTTTCTTATACTTCACAGTTCCCAATTACGTTCCTCATCTAGAGTTCATGACCGTCATACATACATACGTGTATATATGAATACATACACAAATTTAAACATATATATACACAGGTAGATAGATATATAGAAATACTGAATTTCTTAGGTCGGTTATCAAAAGATGTACAATATTTTGGGTAATATAAAGAATATAAGATTACACGACAGACAGCAATTGCATCGTACATATGCATGGAATATGCCAAACAGGAAGAACATTAAGAACTAGATTAAGTGCACTAGGTGACTACAAAGATCTTCAGAATAGCAAAAATAAAAATTTGAGAATGTTGTCAATCTTTTAAAATACTGGTCCTCCAGAAGCATCGATAAGGAAGACTATAATTATGTTCTAAAATGCTCCCCCCCCCAAAAAAAAAAAGCTCAAAGCTTCTGTTAAAATGGCGCTTCTTCCCTCAGCCAACGGGCATATATATTTCTGAATACGGATAACACTAATATTTTACTTATAGGTGATATTTTCAAGTACTTCGCAAGAAAATGTAGGTAATGAAGAGTTTGTCTCATTTACTAAGGACCTTATAGTTATCTGGATGTCATTAAAATAACACGAGGAAACGAACTTCGTCTTTTATTTTCGTTTTAATTTTTGTCACTGTCAGAATGGGAAACACGTAGCAGGTATCCCTCCCTTAAATAGCAAAGCTCACGCATTTAAGACGGCATTGAAATGAAGGCGGATCTCTATTTCTGTCAACATAAAATCGGTTTTTCCGTAAGCTTCTATGTTAGTGTTCAACTTGTGAAAGCAATTTCTAAAAGCGTACATAATTCTGAATTCTGCCCCGTTCTTTCAATCTTTCTTTTAATGTTCCTTCACAAGTTGTTTTTGAAGGAAGCACTTGATAACTTACATTCCCATTACGTTGGAAGTAGGTTACTTTAGAATGAGTAACATGCTCATCTCCCATCCTTATGCTCAGTTTTCCTCTCTCACTTCCAGCAAATGGTTAACTTGAAACTCGAAGGACTATGATGATTTATAAAACCATAGGGAAACAAAAGGTATACAGTAGCAAAGGAAACGGCAGATAAATTCAAATTCCTCTTGACGAGTAGGAATGTGTATGTGTGCATAATAATAATAATAATAATAATAATAATAATAATAATAATAATAATAATAATAATGTTATTATTATTATTATTATTATTATTATTATTATTATTATTATTATTATTATTATTATTAAACGTGAGACTTTAAAAAGCGCAAAGAATGAATGGAAAATGAAATGTAGAGAAAGAATACGATACAGATGGAAATGTCATTTATAATAATATTGATGGAAGTAGCAAAATAATTAGGGATGATCATGATAATCTGTAATGGATTTTGGATTGATAAAAACGGTGAAATGACCCAGTTAAATGGTCTCTTCATTGTACATTAGGATTTGACTCCTAACTTACTGTCCACGAAAAACAGTACCAACGAAATCGCAGTGGCAACAAAAAGTCAATGTTGTTAGGCAGTCAAAATAAATAATGATTTTTTTACTGGTACTTACCACACACACGAACATTATCGGTAGACGAAAAACTGCATATGACAAAGAAACGTGCCTGGAAAAAGAAAGGATTGTTTTAGAACATGACTTTACACTGGATCATAACTAAATACTATACAATTAGATTAGGAACAACAATGATTTATCAGCACTGAGCTTGTTTACCACAGCACAGATCTAAACGGAACACTTCAGAACTGAAATGGGAACAAAGTATTCTGTTTCTAAACCATTCGATCTCTCGCGGTTCCATGTGAGATTCTGAGTAACTTTAAGGAAATCAGCCTACAGTGAATCATTTTCGAAATAGTATTATGTGAATCAGTTTGCAATGCGAATGTACACATTCCTATTTACTATTTAACGAAAATGGGTTTGCACCGTTTCAAGAGGTGTTCACAGCGAACCATCCTGATTTTCTGGAGTTCACAGTAACTTGCTGTCAACTACAACAGAGGAACCATTAAGCGATAGTAAGCATGATAATATCTCAAGAAACGTCTGAGGTTCAAGTGAATCATGATTTTCACAGAAAATAACCCTAAAAGCATTAAAAACTCAATGCTCTTACCTCCCGAATGCCTCAAAAATGGAAGAAGAGAAAATAAGACAAGCCCAAAGCAACAGTTAGGCTAACCATACGATGCAGGGAAATAGGAATATGGAACGAAACTTCATAGTTTGTAGAAATTATTATTATTATTATTATTATTATTATTATTATTATTATTATTATTATTATTATTTTGCGTTTTCACGACTCTGGCCACGCTATAACATCTTCCTTTCTAAAGCTTTGGATTTTTCTCGTGTTGCATTTTCAATATTATTACTCAAAATGATAGTAAATCAACAGATCGAAATGTGGAAAGATTTAAAGTATGAAACTACTTTCCGGCAAGAAAAGCAGAGGCGAGAAAGATGATTTTTTTTTTTTTAACACCAGATGACCCATAAGTTAGCCGCGTTATCTTAGTCTCATATGGAAGAGCCCTGACGAATATGGCGAAAAGCCCATCAAGCCCCGAAAACAAGGGAGCTAAGCACACCTACTTTCATTGACAGATATCCCAAGTGTTAATTACCCACAGGTGAGATACGATCCCCCAAAACACTGAGAGTCCGTCCACTCCTGCAAGAGGGTAACACCATTAATGTGGAAAATCCTAGCGGTATTTTGTAACGTGTTTATTATCTTCAGCAAAAATGAGCAAGCCTGTCTGAAGTTATTTCGTACTTAACAAGCCAGATACATGAAAATGAAAAAGCTGTCAGAGACATCGACCCCACAAAGAATTGGGAAAAGATGCAGAGAGAGAAGAAGACATGAAAATGGATTTTTTTTTTTTTTTAGAATACACAGGTTTTCCCAATTCTCAGGTAACATTTGGGATGAAGATGCTAGTCCATGTCCTCTTTCATAATTGCCACGATCCAAGACAGTTGGTTAACCACCAAGTACATCATTCATTGCCGAAGTCAACATTTAACGTAACGTGACCACATCAGTCCGTTCTCGCGTGGGACTCCAAACCGTATTCTCTCACTACTGAGGCAAACGTTTTAACGCAAGAAGCTTCAATATTCCTCTAGAATGTAACGTTTTATAAATGTGATAAACGTACAATGTTTTCTAGATCAGCTGACCTGTGTGTAAATCACAACGATAATTATTCGTAACAAGCCATCAGGAGAGAAAAAGTTCCTCGAAGTGAATTCCGTAAAGTCACCGTCCCTTCGATTTCCGCCGACCATCGACCCCGGCCCGAGAGCCAAGCCTAACATAACACCCTTATATGATATAATGGTATTTCACAAGCGCTGGGCTGCGCTTGTTCTCTCGTTATTCGGGCGAAGTGACGGTGCAGTTATAGCGGCACCCTCGCCTTCTGTTACCTTCAGCACCTTTGTTTCGAGACTCGTAAACGCCCGTCGCAGTCCATACGGCGCGCCATTAGCGTCACTCATGGTTTTCTGCGCGGGGAGGGATGCCCTACGGAATGGGAATTAATTGGGAGAGTCCTCAGATACACATCGCCCTCCGAGTTACTTTCACTTCGATAAATCTCGACTCGTCGATTTTATTTCCGATCTGACTGGAAATGGTTTTCGTAAAAAGTTGTAGTTCAAATTTTACTAACTGATGACCCAGGAAAAAAAAAGAAGTCTCATTTGTCGTACCTACAATTGCTGAATCATATTCTTCGACTGATTATAAGAAAACGCGGCTGATAAGAATATCTTATCGACCTCAAGTGCAATAAAGTTTCTGCTTTAAATGACAGAACTAATTTGCAATCAGGTCAGTTGACCGATATTGACACTTCAGCTCATAAGTTCCTGGATAGTGAAACATTAATGCGAGTTTAAAAAAAAAATGCAAGTATGCGTCAGTGCTTTAGGTGCTACTGGCGCTAGAATAACACACACACGAATTCTCCTCAATTACAATAAATTTTTCAAACGAGTTTTTACTCGATTTATATTCTAAAATTGGTAGACTATACATTTAACTCGTTTTTTAGTAAATAATAAAATAAAAATTTCTTCCCAATAAACATTAATCGCATTCAGAGAGACCTAATTGTGTAAAAGCAGCATTATCAGCCCCTACCCACACACACTACAAATGAAAAAGCATGTAGACCAGAATTACAATGATTCCAGATGACAGCTGATGAATACATGTTATGTCTGCATGGTTATGCTAAGACAGGAAGGGGTAGTTTAGTACACGCAGGAACGTTAGTTGATTGGGAGTTAAATGTTAGATCAAGATACGTAAAAGAACCAATTTATATTAATATAATAACATAGTTTAGACTGTAAAGGAACCAAGTTATATAATATAATATAAAAATGGTTTTCTAAGCAGTCTAGCACTTCCTGATTTTTCTCAAATTTTTGTCCATACACCAGTATCTTCGTCTCCCACTACCCTTCATTCCACAAGATGAATAACGCAACGCACGCATTTCACAGGTCTGTTTTATCCCATTCCTTCAGAAGTGAATGGCTCGCTAGAACCAAGGCCCAAGTGCCTCGCTTTATGCCATAAACACAGTTCATCCATCCAACCTGTCACGCCTCCACATGACCAAACAACTTCGTCACACCAATTCGTTTTACTTTGCTAAAAAATTTTATGACACCTCGGTATTCATATTCTGCTCACGCAATTCATTTTCCATGTACTTTAAAGACATAAAAACTAAATGACTATATTCTTTTCTTCCTTGAATAGTGTGCAACCATAATGATATTCTGAAGAGAAAAAGCACCTTAGTACCGAAATCCTATGGCATAATTTTTTTTTTTATCTTGAACTTCAAATATACAAATGTCTTTCTTTCTGAAACAGTTGTAACCTGTCTTCCCTTATTCTGCCATAATCCGTAGAATCTATTCTCAGAGGTCTTTGCAAGTCTACGCATTCGCGTTCCGTGTTCCTATCATTTGTACTATTATTCATCCCACCATATTCTGGGCTTCCATTTACTTCCATAATATTTTTCTTGCTAGCCTTTTTTCCAATCTTCACCACTAACTGCAATCTCACTTTCTTTCATCGAAAGTTACATCTTTCCTTCACAGTAACAAATGTTGACTTCATTATTTCCAAACATTTTCTATTCCACATTCCATCCACTCCCTACTTCAAAACTTGGATCTGTATCACACAATAATCTTAAGCCCTCTTTCACATGATAACATACTTTCGGGCCTCCCTTTTACCCTAGAAAATTCTACAATTCATTAAAATGTAACTCAACTACATTAAAAATATGACCATCACTCAACTTAAACCTTCCTAAGTTTCTTTTTAATACATGATCTTAGTTATTAGAATCTTGGTAACACCAGTGGTAGGTTCCATAATAAAAAAAAAGCATGATGTATTCAACCTTCCCATATAAACTTTAAGCTTGATCCACATCCTCTTTCTTGCTTAAAACCAAACTTGTCCCTGTTAAGTGACCTTGCCTATTCTCAGTCAACACCTTTCTAATGATCGATGTACAGTGCAATGCTACTCCCCGACTGAGCTTACATTTTCCTTTATGGCACTCTTCATTACATAGGTAGCCTCTTTGAGTTATTGTGACCTTTCTTTCTCCTTTTTACCAACTACCTTCCTCATTCTAAAAATCAACGTTCACATATGTTTTCAGATTAAGAGCCTTCATCTCTTACATATTTCATTCTTCTCTCCACTTCTGCCTGAAGTTTCCGATCCGAATTTCGCCAGTACATCGCCATTTCATTTTAGCTTTATTATTTCGCTAGGGCGACTCTTCCTCAATGAAATTCAGATTCAACAAGCCCCCCTCCCCCAACATTTTCGGTAGTTCTCACTTTGTCTTTGTCAGTTTTACTCGATTCATTCTTACCTTTTTATTGTTTCCATATTAAATTTTCAAATCTTACAATGATATTTACACACTTTTTTCACTGTATAAACTTTTTCTTCCTTCAAAAAAACTGCTTTATAACCTATTGCTCTCCCATCAATCCAGAAAACCATCTCTTGACATTTAAAGTCGCCATCTATTACTTATTCCATAGGTTTATTTTAATCCCACATTTTACCCATCTTATGAACGACCACTACTTTCTATCTGTTACACTCGACTTTCTTCTTGCACAATTCGCCCTCCACCACTTAGCAATTTTAGTCTTTTTCTCTAAAAATTAATACATGAACCTCTGGCTACTCATCATAGCCTTCCATTTACTCTGCCCTAACGCAAAATCTGACACTTTTTTCCAGTTTCCCGAGATTTTTTCTGGAGATTTTTTCCCGTCAGTTATCTTAATAAAAAGGATAGTCATAACATTAATTTTTAATACTATTTCCTTTACACTAAGCCTTTTCGATTAAATGAAGGTGGCTCCAGAGGAAAAAAAAAAACGCCACTGCCTCACACACCCTTTAAAACGCTAAAACTTTTATTAATATTAATGTGCCTGAGAAATAGTTCAAAAGGGAAATAACAACGATTTTTACAAAAGCAAAATTATAATGTAATACTTTAAGTGTAGCCTATTAAGGTAATAGTAACTGAACTGCTGAGAAAAACAAATCCTCTTGCTTTTAGTTATCCTAAAACATCGTTTCAAAAGTTACTTTTATTCAGAACAAAAACTAATACTTAGAGGGCTTGGCGATTTAACTAAACTTCCTCCACAGAGTGTGATAAATCTTGATAAAGATTTTACGCGACAATTAAACACAGACATTCGGTCGGTTGTAGTCGCTACAAGTACGTTATTTCTAATCCTGTGACTAACATCAATCACAGTGTGTCTGGGATGCATAACAGATTGCTTGTTGGAGTGTCAGGTTCTTGATAAAGCCTCGGTGGAGATGATAATTACCATATGCTTCTAGGCCAAGGAAGCCATATTTATTAGTTAAGGTCATAAAAAATCATGATTAATGTTTCATGTTCTCAGGAACTGGCTACGATCTAATGATCCCATGCAAATTAACTGTAATTACATGTTTCGACTTTTAACAACAACAGTTTGATGAACGGAGGCGTTTTATCTGTAAAATTTTATTTTTATTTGTTTTACTTATATGATCATACACACCTTCATACTTACTTAAAGAACGATGGGAATGTTTGATAAATTGTCTGTCTTATAACACAGGGGGTTTCTTTCATATACTGAAGTATTATTGATCACAGAAAATAGATCTATAATACTTGAATACTACGTGGGTATAACTGTTGGTCTTCTGGCAGCCTATAACAAGTTAATAATGAACACTATTATGAAGAACTGCTTGCCAAATTTTTAAAAGCCTTTTCCTTTATATAAATAAAGAAAGACATTGCAGAGCTTATAGCATTTGGAACTACTAATTTGCTGCGTACAGTGCTAGATATGTTGCAATGGCGACTGTGAATCATATAAAAGAGTATAGAGAAGTAAAGAGAGGACACTCGTGCCTCACCTTTGTAACTGCTGGCGACGGTGGCGCCTCTACCGGCGGGCTTGTAATTGGAGTTGGAAGCTGTATACGACATGACAGGGACACAGTTCTGTGCTGCAGTAAACTGCCGTAATTCAAGAAAGAAAAGGCCTGAGTTATCATTTTTTTGATTCCCCAAAGACAAGGAAAGGTGATGATATGTTTTCAGCTACATATTATCAAAACTAAGTTCACACTGACGAAATTATGAGATATGTTGATGGTTATTCTCTCGTTGTTCCTTTGACCAAAGAGTATACTGCATTCGCTCTTTGCCTTGATTCTTCTTTCTTGTCTCTTCTTTCTTGCATTCTTACATTATTCTTCTTCTTCTAAACCTGTTGTCACACAAACTTTCCTGTAAAAATTGAGCACTGGTGGTGAAGCGTGGTATGAGGAGAAATGTGCTAAGTAAAAGTTTGTTTAAATTATTTAATTATTATATATCTAATTAATTAATTAATTTGGTTGATATGACACCCCTTTCCCAAACTGTCAAATGCTCATGATGAGGAATGTATTGTGTGTTGTTGTTGTTCAAAACAATAGTTGGTATTTGTTGTCTGAAATCAACTTTCTAGTTAACTGCACGTGGATGGATAGTATCAAATCTTGGTACTCCACGGCTGTCTTCTCCTCTCTGGATGGCAGATGGCAATCAAAGGTCTGTTACAGTTGTAGAATGAGTTACATTCAAAGCAAAGCTGTCTTACCTGTTAACCATCAGTCAAGCGACGGGACAGCCCAGATGCATTTCAGTTCAGAGTGCATTCACCGAGTCATGGTGGATGCTAATGGTTCAAGTGCTGGTGCTAACTGCCAAATTGATACCTTCTTGGTAATTCTGAACAATATAAGGGACTTCCAGGTTTGCAAAATCTCACGTGGCCAATTCCTGTATGTATAATGACCCTCCCGGAGTATCAAATGCAATGTGTTAGCATATATAACAGGTTTTTCATTGTGCGTATGATTCGTCACAAGGTTTGTATATAAAGCTTATCTTGATCCACACCAACCCTGTTATGTTTTTCCTTTCCAGTTATTAACCTTTTGAATGAAACTCAGATGGAAAACGAATATAGAAAAGATGGTTTCACATTTTACAGCAGTTCATTAGACAAAGGCTTGGAGAAGATGCAGGGATCTTTATGTATCACACTTTAAAAGATGCAAAAAGTCTTAGTTGCAGGTCGAAGAACCAAAACTCACAAAGGTCAGTCATCTGTAATACTGAAAATGTATGCTTATTTAGGGCAATGCCGATGGTGTTTGTATCCTCATTTTTCTGGCTTTTTCCTTGAGATATGTTCCTGTTCTCCATTTCATTTCTGAATAATATGGTTAGAAACATATTTGTATCATTAGAAAAAAGTTTATTAGATCTGGTATGTGACTATGTAATGTTGAAAAAACCTTAAAAGAGACCAAAAATTTAATGTAACCAACAGAAAGTATATGTTACTGCATGCGGGCCATATAATAAAATAAAGATATCAAATTTACAACGGAGGTTTCAGTTTTGCTTATAGGGTTTGCCTGACATATCTTATAACTATTAGCATAGTTTTTAACCTTTTGAATGAAACCTGGTTTTAGCACCAGCAGTTATAGATAAAGAGGATAAGCTTTATGTATTTTACTCATTTTTCCCAATAGAATATCAAATAAATCAAATTAGTTCATTTGCTATAAAATAATATAAGATCAGAAGATAGTGTTAAAACCCGCAAAGTGCTAACATTCGTCTTAAACATTGGATGGCGCCATAACAGTTTACGCTCACGTCGGATGGCGCCACCGTCCCGGTTACAATTTTTCCCATAAGGACTCAGCGCGACTGTCCACTCTACTTCTATGTTCTTTGGTCATATTACCAAATGCTTCTCTGAAAAAACGGTAAAAACTTAACTTCGACTCCCAGTGTTGTTTACTGATCTCTAATTGAAACCGTCTTCATAAGCCTATGTTAATTGGACTCGGCTCTTAACCTCCCTTCTACCAGGGTGTCATTTTTACAATAATTGAGTGTCCCATAAATGGTAAATCTTTGCCTCTTTATACACTAGAAAATTTCTAAAGAATTTTTGTGTTTTGCTGACAGCTTGATGCTATATATCCTATATATATATATATATATATATATATATATATATATATATATTTTTTTTTAACTCACAACTTTCATATATATATATATATATATATATATATATATATATATATATATATATATTTAATTAACTATATATATTGATTAAAAGTTAACCATCTATACTGCCACTCGAATACCATCTTACTGCTCATAGGTCTGGCAAATCACTGAATACTTGCGGAAGTTGCGGGGCATACGTTCTTTTGCAATAATTTTAATCCCACGTCCTCATAACCACCAAAATTTACTGGTATATGTTGGACCATCGCTCTCAAGAGTAATAGGGTAAACACAAAATCATATCAACATCATAGAAACAGGGTAGCTTTTTATTAAGCTACTCTGTTTCTATGATGTTGATATGATTTTGTGTTTCCTATTTCTGGTTGGTTGTTAAGTTTCTGTTTACTTCTTTTATTTACCCAGTCTCTTGAAACATCCACGTTTCCCTACTGTTCTTGTGCATTGCTACTGAAATCTCCTCTATATGATATTCAAGGATACCTAAGTACTCCATCTCATACCAGATAATATCGACTTCCGTGTAAACTGCGATGAAAACAAACAATATACAAATAGTGGCGCCCGACGCTGTTTAGAACGTGGATTTTAAAAATATTTCCGAGCACCTACTTCGATTGCAAACAGGT
This sequence comes from Macrobrachium rosenbergii, assembly GCF_040412425.1. Classification (NCBI taxonomy): domain Eukaryota; kingdom Metazoa; phylum Arthropoda; class Malacostraca; order Decapoda; family Palaemonidae; genus Macrobrachium; species Macrobrachium rosenbergii. The sequence goes on along the minus strand of NC_089793.1, from coordinate 16,057,947 downwards.
TGTACTTGGTCACGCCAAAAACTGTTTCTATACGTGTAGACTCTTGCTTCACTTTAGTTCTCGACAGGTGAGCCAAAAGCATCCTACAACATACAGTAATGCATCCTTCAAAATTATGTCACGTTTTCTTTTCCTCCCAATTTTGCAAGTTTTGCACTGGTTGCTGTTCTTGAGAAATACCAGGCTCTCATCCCTTCAACTCTAAATTTATCCTCAGACAATATCGTAATTATTATTCCATATGTTAACGTTGACTTATGAAATTCTGCATACATCGACAAAACCGGGGTATATTGAGTTTGTCTCAGCCTTTCAATATACTGACAAGCATACAAACTACACTGAAAAAGGTAGTATAAGAGCAGGGTCTTCTAAAAAATATATACGTTAATCTTACCAGAATTATGTTTATATATATGTATGCATAATTCAAAATCATATACTCACATAATTAAGCCACTTACACAGTCTAACATACACAAATGTACTAAGGTGTAGTACACACATACATACACCCACACACAAACAGGGCCCAACTGCCACTAGAAAGAAGCCGTCTACAGTGCACAATGCTTGATTCATATTCCAGGCAGTGATGAAGTACGCCAGAGTATTATCAGGGGCTTTAAGTGCCCCCGATAGAGCTCTTGAATTTAGCCTGAGAGGCTCAACGGGGAGCTTTGCAAAGGGCGGTGGCAAGAGACGCCGCCTGCTACAGATACTCCATCCGATAGCCTATGACCTTCCGAGTCTAAATTCACAGATCACGGCAAGATAACATTGCTGTGTTGAGTGCTCACTTACAAACACATGTGTTTAGTGCGAGGAATTTTCTCCTCTTCTGCTGACGGAGAGATGCATCTGGTTTTTATATCTTTATTTGGAACTGTGGTTATGATGAGGTGCTTTCTTTGATGGACGCTACACATGTCCGAGCGGTATCGATGCATAATTGGACAAATGATACCCTTTTTGGCGATGTGTTTAGCATTGATCTCAATGCCACATGGGGCAAAAATGGCATTATCGATTGCCCGGTTGCGAGAGCTGAAGTATTTGCATATCCATAATAGTTCAGACTTAAAATCACTTGATGGTTTAGCTGAAACATTTTGGGAAATAAGGCATAAATTGTATTAACTTAATATCGTCCCCGCTCGCCTAAAATAAATAAATAAATAAATAAATAAACACTGGCTACGGATATGATTTAAGCTGATGGAAATAAAAATCGTTTAATAAAAAAAATACACCCCCAAATCTTCTCAAGACTATAAACAACTCATATTTAGAAACAAAAGAGTATATGAAAGTTAGCCAAGCTCATCACCTGTAGAGGGATGCCCCTTGCTCTCCTGCAATCTGTGTCTCGTTGGCTCTTTTATCGGGTATGAATCTGAGAGGCAAGATCAGATTAGCTAGCCCTCGAGATATCCAATCGTCACGCCCGACTGGATAACCATCGGACTTGCTGTCCGGACAGACTCCCAGGGACTCGCTTGCCCCGACTGAAAGAGCCTCCTCCTCCTCCTCCTCCCCCTCCCCCTGCTTGACGAAGACCATGCGCCTGTGCACTGATCGCGCGTAATTCGGTTTTCCGTGACCTCCACTACCCTTTGTTTGCCTTCTTTTGAACTTCAGGCAACATCGAGTTTACTTTATCTTTCGCAAGCCCCCTGAGAAAGGATCGAAATTTAAAATAAGCCCGCACTGCCGGTGTAAGTGATCAACGTAAGGGTACTGGTGAACAAATAAGAATTATATAATGTGTGATAAATGTAAATATCCTTTTTTATTTCCTGACATAATAAAGATTACGAGCAAGTAATACATCGGTCCAATTCGAACTGCAATTGGATACACGCACAAACCCGATCAAATACAAACACTAAATAGAGCGTGCGCAAAATTTTCAGTCTTGTCATCGCTCGGGGGCAAAAATATCTTAAGGCATTTGCACTTGAGCAAAAACAAAATGACGAGTGAAACATTTCCTTTCTGGAAAACAACAAATGAAAAGAAATGGTTAGTGTAGAGCGAAAAAGAAAGGTTAATATGTCCAGAAGGCCTCTGATTTCTGCATTACAATAAATCATCATGAGTCAGATGGCATCTCTTTCACTTCCAGACTAATGAATTCTCTGCCCTCCTCTCACTTCCTTTTGCAGTTAACCAGCCCCTTCACCATGGCTATCTCTGTCTTTTCGCCATAAATATACTGCACCACTGGAATTGAATTTTTATGGTACAGCTACCTCTAAAAAAAAAAAAAAAAAAATCGCGCTAGGCGTCATGAATGAAACATGTTTTCCTTTATTTGCTATCAAAATCTATCGCCATCCGAAAAATGAGCTTTCGTTTTTGTACTGAAAGAGAGAAAGAGACAGAGAAAGAAGGGTAAGTAAATAATAATAATAAAAAAACCTGAGAGCAATATTCATTTTAAATGGCGAGAAATGCTGGTACTACAATACTAAGTTTTCCGAAAAGTTAAACATTCTTGGTGATTAAGGAATTCGTGAATATGCTGTAACTGTTCGCAACATCTGGATCATTTTTTTCTTCCAAACTGAATATGGGTATCTTAAAAGAGAGAGTATTCGACATGCCATGCGAATCTTCTTACTGGGGACTGCTTAATTAATTTATGTACAATGGCGTCACAATGATTATGGTCAGGATGATACATGTATGTTTTTTGTGCCAAGTCCAAGCACTAGAGCCAAAAAGGGATCTGGTGTAAAACAGAAGTTATCAAAATTCACCTTTAAGAATAAAAAGAATCATTAATAATGTAACATTAATTCACATTTATTGCTGACTGCTAAGGGTAGGATGCATGCTTGTGCTTTCAGGGACCTCGTCAAAACACTCCACCGTTCTCTTCAACTTATTTTTTGGTCCTCCAGCGGGCCTAACCGAGTCATAACTGACGAACTCCCTTCATATTAAATCTTTCACTTCGTATGAGCATAAAATCGGGAATGCAGTTAACCAAATGAACCTTACCTCATTCAGCTCTCTTACCATGTTCAATTAACCAACGAATGTTAAAAATTAGAAGTAAATAATAAGAGCAAAAAAATCATACATCCATTAAGTGGACTGATTACAAAGCGAAATTGACAACCGCCCACAAAGCAATGAGCAAAGACATGAAAAATGGCCTTTTTTCCTCTTCGTTTTACGTTCAATATATCTCTAAAGCTCTGATATAAATCACTCCGCATACTTTCAATTAGAGGAGCAGGTCAATTCAAACTCCCAAATGGCTTTTAAACTATAACTTTTGAATAACTCGGGTTACTTCTCATTTTGAAAGGAATGAAAATACGGCTGAATATTCTCCACGTGAGCGTAAATTATGGCTAAGAGACTCGGCCTCAGGAGATATGTATTAACGATAATAAACCTCATCTACGTCGTTCCATTTCTGGCGAACGGTAAACCCGAATGCGTAAGCGTTATGTATATGGAAGCGCTTTTTACGGTCATTCTTTACTCCTCCGGACAATTTAAGTAGTAATAAAAGACACAATTAGAGGTAACAAACTCGGTCTTTCTTTCGCTTAGAACAAAACACCGCTAATTAAGCGAGTCGGGTTTTGTGTAATAAGCACAGATAATCGGATTGTTCCCAGGCCACCGGCCCCTGCCGCCCCTTCTTCGTAGTGGTCATTCCACATGGCAATAATAAGCTTTGCCATATACGGGCCAATGATGTAATGGCAGTAAAAGGCGCTTAACCATCGTCATTCTCTCATGCGCGGGTGGGGATTTTCGAGTCTAGCCATACTTGCCTGTTCAGATGGTACCGAATAAGCTTTTGAAATCTTTATTACCTCCGTATTGCGATCCAAAGCAACCGAGCGTGAATCTTTTTATGCTCGAAATAACGTACATAAGAGTAAAGACGTATTTACCTTGGATTCCTTTAAGTAATAGCCACTGTTCCGAATTAGATTAGTAACGTAACCTGATCATTTAGTCAAGATAATGCTTTTCCTCTAAATATTGCTCTTAGTATTAGCAATGTCAAATACAATTACAACTTTGTTTCCTCTCCTTGATTAATAACTGAGTGTCAGGTTATCGCTGTTGCGTTTGAAACTGGAACAATGATCTAAGTCAAACATTAAAAGGGAAACCTTTATTGATTAAAACATAAGAGAAATCTTTATTGATCAATGAGGGTGCTGTGACGCCAGTTTTAGTAGCTGTAATCAATCAGTAATGATCAATCGAAGCTTTTAAACAGCGCTTTCCTTTTGTTTTATGATTAAAATTCTCCAAAAATGGTGTTCTGATTTTCTTATCTATGTCTGGTTAACCAGGTGACTGATTAAAATTAGGAAGTTTTGTTTATTTTCATATGAACATAAATGGTTGGCTTTTAGAGAATTTTTAACGCTTCCAATTTTAGTTTAGCTCATCCTTTTCATATTTCATTCCGATAAGACGAGTCTCGTCTATTGATATTTTTATTGTATATTAATAAGGCAAATGTTGTTCATTATTATTGTCAAAGCTCTCCCCTGTCACAATGTTAAATCTGCTGTGCCTCTCTTGAACTTATAATAAATTAGGTACCTACTAGCGTAGAATGATGAAATGGGTTTGCCAAAATCAGGAGGGGGGGGGGAAGCCATGGGGCTAGCACATCCTGAAGACTTACTGAGCATTGGAGAGCTAACTCCATCTGGAGCCACTCGGTCTGAAGTGGAAGGAGTAAGGTGATATATATATATATATATATATGTGTGTGTGTGTGTGTGTGTGTGTGTGTGTGTGTATGTGTGTGTGTCAGAGATGATGAGTATGTATGATGTTTGTGTGCAATGCAAAATGTCTGACCTTTAACCCACGGATAGGATAGGGTTTTCTTTAAAGGGACAGCTGGTTTATGGAAGTATTAAATCATTCCTTATGCAGGCTCGATTTACACACACGAGTTATATAGCATATCTAGAATTAGATAGGCAGACACAGAATTATATACAATGTCTTGTACGTGTTTCGTCGTCCAGAAAAGTACTTAGCACCAAGGTAAAGATTTGTTAATCTACAATTAGCTTTATTTTAATAAGCAGCTTTCCGTACTTCCAAGGAAGTATTGGGAATATTAAAGCGACGATATAAGACCGACTTTTAAAACAGCTTTATTTAAATTTTATTCAAATTTTACAGGCAAAGTGGTCAATAAACTCCATTTACAATATATTACGAAAAATTTTATGCAAATGAAAAACAAAATAATATAATGAACATTGTTCTTGAAAAATTTACTTAATTTCCAAGACTTAATTCTTAAGGGTTTATGTTTACCAGTATGATCTAGAAAAGGAACATCCATTAACAGAATTTTCCTCAATGGATCAGCGACTAGCGTAATTTTTTTAATAGATGAGCGATTAAATAAATGATATTAAAATGATTGGCGTCTTAAAAGCATAATTTACATAATTATCTTTGGAATATTAAGGATCTACATAATTTACCTTCAAGCATACTATGCGTTCAACGCGTCTATATATAACATAAAGTAAAGTTATAAATAAAAACGTTTTCTTCCAAAGGTGAGTTAATAAATTAGCAATTTTCTCCAAAAATTTGAACAAGTGGTCCTGCACCTCGTCTACACCTATTCAAAACTATATTTCATCAAGGAAACTAGTGAACCGAAACGTTTAAAAATTAGGAATAACGAAAGAAATCCGCATTAGTATTAATTTTAAAAAATATTTCAGACAGGAAATATGAAAATTTAGTCTCAAAAGAGAAATCGAGACATCCATCTCATAAAAAGAAAAATTTGAATAAGAAAATTCGTATGATAAATGCAGCGTTATCAGGTAAAAAAAAAACTATAAGGGTTGATTATGAAGTCAAACAATTCATATAATACAGAAAAATGTATGAATTCTAAAATTTATATCATATAGGGCAAATTATGAGTTTAAATTTCCATATGATAATAAAGGGGAAAATTATGAATTTTAACATTCATTTAATAAAAGAAATATATAATAATAATATAAAAAGCTAATTTCATACAGAGAAATAGTCGTAAACTCATTCTATATTGAGAAATTTATGATAATAAAGACTAATTTCATGTGAGGAATATTATGGAGTCACACAATCATTTCAAGTAAGGAAATCTGAACCAGAGACGTTCATATTACCATGGGATAATTATGAATGTAGAAATTCACGTTAGATGGGAAAGCTATCTATCTACAATACTGTAATTCATTTGATAAAAAAGTTATGAAATAAAATATTTGCGTCATACATGTAAAGCAATTAATTTAAACATTCTTTTCATAACAGCAAAAGTAAAATAAAAGTAATTTCATAAAAGGGACAGAAAATAATGAGCATCAAAATAAAAAAAAAATTATTCATAAAACGTATAACAAGGATTAAACATTTTCATTTCACAAAATGAAAGTAGTGGATATAAAGATTTTTTTTTATAAAAGGAATATAATGAATATAAGTAACTCGAATCATAAAAGGGAAACTGCGAATTTAAAAGGAAAACTCATAACGTGAAACTAATGAATATTAAGATTCATTTCATGAAGGGAAAAGTATGAAACGCACTCAAGGTTCAAAAGGCGCACTGAATATGTTCACGAGAAGGGAATCATAATCTAATTCATCACTCTTGACCTTCAAAATCCAGATGAACTTGTTTCGGCTGACCTTTCAACAGGGGCACACAGCAACCACACTTGAGCTTTCTAAAATCACATGAATTAGCTCGGACTCTTCCAGCATTCAGCAATTAAATCCTCCCGGCAATTTCTGCTTTTAATTCAAATCGTTTTTAAAGATTCCTCTTCTGAATGTATTTATCTCCATAATTTTTTTTATTATCTTGTTGTAAACCTCCCAAATTTACGACCATGACAAAATAGTAGGCTACTTAGCGAGAGACCAATGGAAAACTTTGTTCCCTCTGTAGAACCATTTACTCATACGCGGCCATAAATCAAGTATTGCACTTGCATACTGCATTTTAATTGCAAGCACTATCGCAGATTTGCGGAGCGGCTTCTTTCATCTCTCAAAATGATTTGCATCCCCGACGAGAATTAAGATTATTTGAACGGCTTTTATTTTTCTTCAAACTTGACCTCCTGCAAATCCGAGTGACTTCGTGCGCATGTGCTTTCAAGTAACTACATAAATGCGTTCTGATTGTGCGCATGGAAACGCTTAACGGGCTCAAATTGCTATGTAGGTTGCTGTCATGTTAAGTTTTTCTAATGGCAGACAGGACGCCTTCGAAAACTGAAACAGAAATTATTCACGCATGCGCGCTTTGCATCTGAGCAAGTAAGTACTTGTGAGCTAAAAATATCGGCTAATGTTTTCCTTATTTTTCTGATGCATGACATAATTCTTTGAAAACTGAAACCATAATTCCATTCAACGAGCCAATAAAACGCCGGACTCTCTGCCACCGAACAGAAAACTAGACAAACAGAAGCGCTGTTAAGGTAGTGTTCTACTCAACAAAATGGTGATATAAGCGGTTGTCAGTTATCGAAACAAATCGTGACATCAAGAATCGTTTATGCATGTGCAACCTTTTACTGATCTAATGAATCATTTTAATTTCAAAAGGACGGCAAGTGAAGCATTTTCATCGTTTGGAATCATATAAATATTTTAGCATTAGGAAAAACGAAAACGGTCTTCAAGATTTACCTAAGAGAAATTATTCTTCTAAGAACAGGTGGGCTGTTTGACATTATACTGCCAATTAGCGACCAAGATGTAACCAATATAGGTGTAAGCCATCTATACTTATTACTGTGATACAAGTTTCGTGACGACTGACCCCCGGGGAAAGCAAAGTTCAAGGGCATTAAGCGTTTTGTATTTAGGTACTTCCCTCCCACGATTGGTATAAATGAGCTGAATAACAGTACCCATTTGTATTTTTCAAACATTAAATTCTTTTTGTCCTCTCTCTCCCCGACCATCAAATCTTACCATTGAATTCTTACTGTTATCACTCTCTCTCTCTCTCTCTCTAAAAATTAAAACCTTATTGTTATCACACACACACACACACACACACACACACACACTCTCTCTCTCTCACAATCTCTCTTTCCAAACATTAAATCTTATCATTAAATTCTTATTGTTCTCTCTCTCTCTCTCTCTCTCTCTCTCTGAAAATCCTGCAGAATTATAGAAATCGGCGAATAGTCACGTTTCAGTTGCTAATAAGAGGAAAACCCCCACTAATGAAATTTGTGTCTCTACTTTCTGTCTGTTATATACACATTTTCACACACAAAGTGGAAAATAATTTATTTGTGAAAATGTGTATATGACAGAAGGAAAAGAGAAACATATTTCACCAATGGATCTTTTCCTCCTGTTATCCTGCAAAGCCTTTGTCTTATCTTCCACCAGCGAGCTAATTTATTTCTGACATTTTCTCCACTTTCCCTCTTTCAAGTAACATTTTCCTATTTCTAAATATGACACACTGACTGGGTACTGCTTTACACACGACTTGTTTTTACGTAAAACAACCATCAGAAACTTCCAAATCAGAGGGGAATTTTTTTTTTTTTTTTTGGTAAACTAGTGTTCACTGTTTTTTTTTTTTTATTTTGTTTTGGTCTCTTCCACAGTTGGTACTTTCTTTAAGAATGTAAACAATAATGATTGTGTTAAAGGTCTCGAAAAGATGGGACTACAATATACCTTGGAGAATACTCAGTTCGCATTGAAACAGTCATCTTTTTACATTTTTCTTTTGGAGTGTTCAAGAGCTTTAAGGAAACTCCTATACAACAGAGAGAGAGAGAGAGAGAGAGAGAGAGAGAGAGAGAGAGAGAGAGAGAGAGAGAGAGAGAGAGAGAGCTTTGATGAATAACACATTATGCTGGCGGTGCAGTGAACATCCTCGTTTATTAGTTTTCTCTCTTTCCGCCTCTCTTGTCGAAATCGCTCCTTTCTCGCCCAAGGATCGAACTCGGACATTTCGCTCGTGAGGCGAACGCGCTACCGCTTAACTACGACCGCTCCTAGAGAGAGAGAGAGAGAGAGAGAGAGAGAGGAACCTAGGTTAATTTGGAATATAACAACACGAATCGCACAGACTTCCGAGGCTGGATTACATCAGATAGAGTTCTATGACGGGTATCTGCAACGAACCTGGAAAGCCAGCGAAGTGATTAGATTAGCAACAAGGCTTTGAATGACAGACAAAAGTTTGCTAAAACAGTAAAACATCTTCGGTAAAAATTAAAGCCGCACAACAGAATAATTTTCAAAGCTGATTCTGTTTCTTATTTTGAAGAAGAGTTCGAAAAATTCAAGTAGGGTCGAAAGAAAAAGAAATTCATTTTGTAGGTGAACAGAATCCCACTTTTTAAGAAATACACTGAAAATGCGGATTTTCACAGTGAAAGTGCGCATGGAAGAGGAACAGAAGTTAGTGGTATAGTGAACAAGCCAGAGATCACTTGGAATTCATAATATCAAGATGATATGTATGCAAGGAAAATAAGGATTAAGCAAGAAACAGCTTCAAATAGATGATGAAAGATGGGATGGGATGAATTGACCAATGAAGACAGCATTAATCTGCGTTAAGGCCTGTCGACAATTTTTATATAAGTACTGTATTAAATGATCATGATATTGCATTTGATTAACGCAAAATAATGTAACTAAATGGTTATAATATCAATATTATCAAAAACGTTGAGCAGTGACTTTTGACAACACAATGCCAAAGATGGTTTAAAAACTCTAGCTGTAGTAGAATCAAAGACTTCAGTACGAAATGCATTTATATAAAATCGTAATATTTTGAGGACAGCACCTTTTCTTTTCGGATCTTTAACAGCTTTCACGTTAATTAGTCAACAATATAATACAGTTATTATGACAAGGATGTACGTTTCGAGTTGTGTTAAATCGCACTGACCATGAGCTATTACCCAAAGAAGTGGACTCAAGTCATATTATTCCTCAATCTTGGAATTTGCATTTGCAGCAGAGACTTGGTTGGGGGTTATGGCCTTCTAGCAAGAGCACCTTGGTACCAAAAAAAAAAAAAAAAAAAGTTATGCCACAGTAAAAGTCCCCAAGAAGTTTTAATTTCCTCTCGTAATTTTCCTTTATGCCTTAATGAGCCAGTTTCACAGGTCGTTTTTTCTTGTGGCAATGAATAAAGTTAAGATTATTCTTTTATTTTATACGCTCAGCTGTTGAGAATTATAGATTAAGTGCAGTAATATCTTAATCCATTTTGCTTACAGATGAACACGATAGGAGCCAAGGCACAGGGTTAATAAGCAAAACAAGTACTGTATCATATACATTTCACATGACCAATACGAGAGAGTTAAGTGTGTTTGAATTCTACCTGTAACAGCAATCAACAGGTGTAGATCAAAGATTATAAAAGGACACTAACAAACGACTGAGGACGGTGAATTTACAGGAACTAACGAGTAATCATCTCTTAAAGAGACAAAAAACAAAAAAAAAAATTTAAATGTGTATTTTTACTAAGAGAAATTTACTGGCACATAATGAATGAAATCTTGGGGATGAGAGAAAAAAGATTCAATTTCCTTGTAGACTATTTGGTAATTTTTCCGTCTGATTTTGTCGATTTAATACCACACCACATGAACATACAAAAGTGCAATTTCGATCAACTATATTTTACATGAAGTTTTTTCATTTCCTCAAAATAGTTACCAGCATCACTATATTTCAGATATAAGGAACTTAGATATAAGTAGGCATAATGTACATGAATATGAGCAAAATAATTTAGATAACTGACTCCTTCCCTGGCTGCATTCCTCTGGGACAACATCGCTCACACTGGCCCCAACACATTTTCCTAAGTTAATCATGAAAACAAAAACGAGAAAACCCTTTTTCATCTCAGCAGCGTAATACACTCGGTATCAAAACATATAATCTGCAAGCATCTGCATAATCACCGGTATTGCTTGCAAATTATACCCTTTATAAGATGATTGAGGCTTGCTGAAGACTTTCTTGATATAGAGATGGGAAAAGGCACCTGGGAGCTCCGCGGAGAAAAAATGTCTAAGCCGGAGAACGCAGCGCTTACTTATCTGGACAATAACTGTTCCCTTTCTGTAGAGGGACGAGATGACACCGCATTAACCTTTTTTGTTCGGGGCCATTCTCTTAATCGTCGTCCTTAATCATTCTCTTTTGGATGGGAAGAGAAGAAAAGAGAAGAAAGAGAAGTACTCGTCGCATGCAAGAGCACTTTCGACGTGGCTTACTTGCCGCTGTTGCGAAATGGGGTTCTTGGACCCAGGGTTGGGGGGAGGTACAATTTCTCCTTTTGTTCGGCAGCCTGAAAGCAGTTATTACCGGAGACAACGAAGCCGAACTCAGGAATATAGGTTTTACTCAACAGCCATGATTTCTGAGCAAAGAATCAGAATCTTTGATCTAATTTAGAGTTTATACTCACTTTCTATCTACTTTTAACATCTAACATTCTTACCTATATTTTCAAAACTACCATTCTATACAGACCACACGATTCTCGCTCAAGCTATCCTTTCTTGATGTTCTACTATGGGGCTGAATCGCTTACTTGGCTCTTCTATAAAGGGATATGGTCCTTCTATCAAGCTTTCAAATGTAGATTTTACTCATACCTATACCTTATAACATTTAAATGCTCACTGATCTAAAGACCAGTCATATTGCTTCTATTTAATATTTACAAGTCATACAGCATAATTAGAATGAACTTTTATCAACATATGTGTCTACGAAAAAAAAAAATAAATAAATCCAGTACTGCGCTTCAAAAGTAAATATAGTTTTCAGATGAAGACGACAAGCTGTTTGGCATTAATCCTTTTTGTTATGATGCAGAATTACTTTGCTTATTGAGTTTTCCCTCACAGCGCACTCAAAGAAAGATTAGGTAAGTTTAAGGATGCACGGGAAATGCTTTTAATTACCTGGGTCGTGTATTCTCAAAAATGGCTCGTAGCTTAATCAAGAAGGGCCGACAAGGTACATTGCAAACCTGAGAGTAACTCTCGGCACCAGGCACGTTTTCCCCCATCTCTGTCTCTCTTTTATTTTACAGTTAGAGGTCTGCAAGGGTTATAGAACGCTGAGATTAAATTCCCCTGCTGTGGAACTTAAGTGCTAATTGAATTATCAGACCTTCGTAATATAAGACGATTAATAAATATTTCAACCTCAGGTCTGATACCTCCCCCACCCCACTACCGAACACCAAAAATGGAAATAAAAAAAGTCTAAAAAATGCTATTAATACAGCCATAAGTCCTCATTTCCGCTGAGCTAATCTCTCATTAAAAACTTCATTCGCCTGGCCTTAGCGTCTATAAATTTCATACCACGATTTGCATATGGAGCTGCGATATGCAAGCAACCTTGCAAAATGAAGACTTGCGTCCGATACATCATTCGCGCGATGAAAGCAAGTGCATCTGCATTTGAATAACACTGAAACCAGAATGAGTTATATCTCAGCAGCCTCCCTTCGAAGGCGCTTTTCATGATATAAGAAAAACACCTATTGGCATGCATTACGTCTCCCGGTTTTATACTTACATTATGCGGGATGGGTTATGATCAGTAAATAACAGCCGCACAGATGCGAAAGACCGCTCCCATATTCGGGGAATTTTCTTCTTCTTCTTCTTCTTCTTCATTTTCATGGCAGTGACAGCTGGAAAGCGGGCTTGTAATTTAATTCGTCTCCCTCCATGATTTACAAGATCTGTGTGCAAATACCCTAACGGGTGGTGGATGCCACACTGGAAGGTTGATGAAGAAGACTAGCCCGCACTTTTACTCTTGGACGAGATTTCTCAAAGATGTTTTACCTTTTACCTTCCAGTTGGACACTTGCTACATCTCGAGTGAAATTATTCTTTGGGTTAAAATCACCCGTGACCAATTTTCAATTTTGCCGTTGACGAGTAAATAGTTTGGTGGCGTATCAGGTTGTCAGTCATTTTCTGTGATCTCATTTGCAGAAAAATATGCTCAGTTGTTTATATATATATATATATATATATATATATATATATATATATATATATATATATATATATATATATATATGTGTGTGTGTGTGTGTGTATATATATATGTATATATATCCAAATTATAAATGTATATATATTGAATATATAATTTCCAATTTGGATATATATATACATATCTCATATATATATATATATATATATATATATATATATATATATATATATATATATATATATATATATGTATATATAACGTATATATGTATATATAAATATATCAACCTGTAAATGTATGTGTATATAAATATATAAATACACATACGCATATATATAAACATATCCAGTCTGGATAAATTTAAATATACTTATACATATATATATATACATATATATAAACACACGCGCACACACATATAAATAAACTGAGCATAGTTTTCTGCACATTAGACCACAGAAAATTACTAACAACCTGATACACTACCAGACTATTTACTTGTCAACGGCAAAATGTAAAATTATTCATGTGCGATTTTAACCAGTTATCTCATTTGCCATAATATCTAGAAGTATCAACGTTTTTAACAAGGAAAAAAGTCGAAAAAACTGGATTCACTCATCTCCTTGACAGTAAATTTCCATTCAAAATAGTTCGTTTACAAAGAATATCATCATCAGCATTACATCTTACTACTTTCTGATGAGTAAGTTTGATGTGAATATTGCGGTTGCTGCCTTATTTGCCAATATATTATCTAAAATTGCATTATAGATAATTAAATCATTCTTGCAAATTCACCCTACTGACTGGGACAACGCCATCATTAATCCTTTTCATGATTCAAATCATATGGCATAAATCACATTAAAAGCCGCGGACTAAATCCCTAAAAAACCACTATCTTTTACATGCAAAAATGGCGCTCCCGCTGAGCTAAGCAGCGCTCGCTTGCAAGAACATAACTTTGACTGCTTAGTAAATCAGCGCGGGCACACACGGGCATTAGTACCCCAGATTAAAAGGGATTATTTAATAAACGACCGGGCTGCACCGGAGGAGAGAATGGCAGCGCAGAAACTTATTGCAACGCGGCCTTGTGTAAATACTCCTTAACACCCAATCATTAAGGTCGTTCCTCCGGGTTGCGTTTGTCGCTTGTTTCTGTTTACGAGTCGCTGTGAGTCAACTCGCCTTTCTCTTGGATTAACTGGCCGACTATAAGTCCTCAAATTACGGTCTCGCCGATGATGATTGCAAGGGCACAACGCAAGTCATTCGTAATTTTGGTCGATCTACGACTATGCTTGGACTCGTTTCAGCTCGCCGACGGCCGATTTACAGACGTGCCAAAGACGTAACTTGCAGTTCAAAGACTCGGATACATTTAATTCGACCGCAGTTTTTTTTTTTTTTTTACGCCCTTGTATTTCATTTTGTGTGTGGGTATGTTTTTATTTTTATTTTTTTGCCTCCCATGTACCCCTCGTTCAAAATAAATGTTTTCGTTTGTTTACTCTTGCCTTTATCAAATGTGAAATTAAAGAGAATTGTACAGTAAAGCTAATAGTCAAATGTCCTTTGGTTTATTCGCTCTCACACCACAGCATAAACTTTTTAAGTGTATTAACCTTACATAGCGTCATCTAAGGTATATGACACCAAAAACAAAAAATTAAATAACAGTTATTACTCAAACACAAATGTAAAATATTGTCTTTACCCACAATGTAAATGCATTCACACACAATCCATTTAAAATATCAAGAAAAAGAAAACAATGAAATATCTACCGTACATAAAATGTGTTCACAACTTATGATGAAAGCCAGTGCTAAGAGAAATTTAGAAATGCATCTAGTATTAAAAATGACTTTTCCTTTTGGAATCTTGAATAGATGATAATTACCATCGCCCGACACTCAGAGGGGAAACGCCTTCTCAAGCCTCCCTAAATTGGGAGAGTCCACTAGCAAGTGTATCATAGTCAGGGAGAAAAAAAAACCCTTCAACACAAAATGGCTTGGGTTGACCAGTTATAAAAAAAAAAAAAATACATGAGCCTTACAGGTATGAACGATATCTAACCTTCTTGGGACATTACTGTATCTATACGGAAACGCTCCCGATGTCAGATGAGGCAGGCAATATACTTGCATGGGCTCTTGGCTACCTGAACAGTAGGCGTGATGAGAAAAGCTGACAGGTCGTGTCCAGTATTTTCTGGTTATTACCGAAAAAAACTCCCATGACAGTTCTCACGCTCTCGTTATGCTCTCTCAATACAAGGGAAAACAGTTCCAAGCAGGTCAGCCAAGTCATCAACCATTTCGCCACATGTCACTGCAAAGTGCGCACGAACACTGAAAATGAACTTCCTGAACATTACATGGCAGAAAAAGATGGCCGCCTTCAGTCACATTTGGAGAAATCCTTAACTAAATTACGCTTCATTGCTTCATCTTAAAATCTACGGGCCCTTGCTCCTGTAGTAAATTTGTATTGGCAATTCTCTACTAGTAACTTCTTAGGGGATGTATAACAATACAGTAAACTTCTGAGGGGATATAGAATAATATGGTAAAGTCAAAACCTTATACTTTTTTAATATAATCAGTGTACTCGAAATGGCTTAACTCTAAAAGAACACGGTTTTGGCACAGAAGACCATCCATATTGATAAGAAACTATTTAACGAGACTGGAAGTTTCTGGAACCACTACCAGCTTCGGACTAGAAATCCTTAGCAGAAGTATCCTCATATCAATAAGACAGGACCAATTATTCCATTTGTGTTATGTAGTGCGTCAACGAACTCAAAGACAAACAGTTAGCTGAGAGTTATGACTTCGACATAATTTCATGAGTATGTATTAGGATGGGCACCAATAAAAAAACAAGTAGAAAATGGGCCGAAGTTTCTTCGGACCAATCGAGCTTTCTGGACAGCATGTAATGCTGTATGAAACTTTAAGCCGGGGCCTATGAAACTTTTAGCCAAGGCCCATGAAACTTTCAGCCACGGCCCGGTGGTGGCCTATGTTGTTGTTACCTATAACGGTGCCAGGCGTACGATTATGGCTAAATTGAACTTTGAATAAAATAAAAACCACTGAGGCTAGAGGGCTGCAATTTGTATGTTTGATGATTGTAGGGTGGATGATCAACATACCAATTTGCAGCCCTCTAGCCTTAGTAGTTTTTAAGATCTGAGGGCGGACAGACAAAGCCATCTCAATAGTTTTCTTTTACAGAAAACCCTTATTTTCGTTCAAAACTTTTTTCGCCATTTAACAGATAGTTATCTGAAAGCATCGCTCTTTGAGAACCCTTCATGAAGCAAAAGATATAGTGAAGCTACCGACAAATATGGATAACTAAGTTACAGTAGTTATTAAGGACAAATCCAGACGACAGATAATCCAACATGATTAGACTGTGATAGACTTTTGGCGATGAAACACATAAGCCAATGCAACGAAAAATCTAACCTGTTTATTCTATTAACACTGCAGTCAGAATGTATTCTTATGCCTAACAGAAAAGTTGCAGCCAATTTTGTCATTATTTTTATGTTCCGCACAATCTAAAATAAAAAAGAAGACAAAGGTAAACATGCAGGAAGAAATACTACCGGGGACATCCATCACTGGTGGCGTCACAAATCGCTCGTTTTGACAGAAACCGCCACTTTCGTCGTACCGACACGTTTTATCAGTTATTTTAGAAACATTTCAAATCCAACACATGCCTCCATGAACGATGTATTTTGCCATTCTTATTTAAAACGACTGTACTATACCAACAATCCACAGAAATAATCTGGAGAAACCTAAATTTTGTTTGCAATATGTTTCACTGACAGTGTGGATCCTGGTTCCTCCCATTGTTGTTCTGTACTGGGTCAGTAGAAAACAAAAAGATTTAATTCAACTCTCTCCATGTATATGCAAGATATCAGATCAATTCCCTCAATCCATCGTCAAATTCAAAAACTGAATACGCACACCAAACACCTGTAGGCGAGACCACAAACTAAACTTGACAAAAAATGTTAACAGTGTACTAGATCTCTTCCGAAACATTCTTTCAGCCTAACTGAGTCTAGAAAAAAAGTCCCACTGAATGAAGACAAATTATTATGACAGTCTAAATCCACGATCATCTTGCGATTCAATGGAGCTACAAAGGAAAGTACTTTGTCATTACTGCAGAGAAATTGGTGTTACACAAACGTATCAAGTGATCTGAGATATCGTAAGGGGATTGCGGAATCTTTTATTAGATCTGAGATTACCGTCTGATTAATTGGTAGGTCATTACTACTAAAACGATTCTGAGCACAGTTGCCGACGAGGTATTTTCACCTTACAAATTTTCACTTGCTGAAAACGTGCCATTCCTCACGAATCCAGTTCACCCGCTCACTACGACCAAAATATCGAAGAAATAAACGGAAATTTGTTTTTTGGGTTCTTAAATTTCATTAATTAAAATTTATTTCTCCATTTCTTCATTCCCATACTAAGATGTCCGCATATCTTGTTAAC
>NC_089793.1:16015323-16035323 GCF_040412425.1 Macrobrachium rosenbergii | reverse complement strand
ATCTACTTTCCGGGGGTGGAGAAACACTGCTCCGCCACTGGCAGACGAATGAAAGTCATTCTTTGGGATCTGGTGCAACTTTCACTTTTCCGTCTTACGTTGTCAAAAATTGTTAAAGGTGAGATATTTACTAATTAACAACTATCCGCCGGGTCTGCGTCAGGGGAGTAAAAAGTGGTGTGCTCTTAAATATTTGATCGTTCGACCTTCGTTCCGTGACCTGGGGGCGGGTCAGAGCGTTTGAGTGAGGGGCAGACGACGGGCGGACCGGGGGGGGGGGGGGCTCTGGGGTCAGGGAGTACCTCGGGGGTACCTTCAATTGGCGGAGGTGGGAGGTAGAAGGTGTGGGTGGATGGGTAGAGCTGCTGTGGCTCAGATGAGTAGAAGGAGATTAGAGAGTCACATGCCTCGGTGCCCTGGACAAATGGCTGCGGATTTTTGACAAAATACTAAATGTTTTAATATATACAGCGCACCATTAATTTGGAACTATTGCTTATGAAAAATACTCAGGCTCCCACAAGTTAACGTCATTTTCCCACTTTAGAAAATGTCTGCGTTATAATACATAAATTAATACACTTAATATTTATATATAAATAATTTTTAAAATAAACGCCAGAACCCCATGTAAAAACATCAATAAATAAGTAGAGCTAAAATTTTCCTCCAAAGCAGTGACATTAATGACAGACCGCATAATTGTCTTCAAAACCGGTCTCTTTTATTAGCCATGAGTTGTCAGCAAGGAGAACGAGTGAATCATTTTTACTACGGGTTAAAAAGAAAGTTTTTTTTTTTTTTATTTTACGCAGTGGGATGAAAAGTATGTATGACACTTTTGATTGCACTTTAAATTAAACTAAAGATTCGTACTACAATGTGTGGCGGAATTTCGATACAAATATTGAATAATCATTTTATCTCCAGAAACCCACACTTCGACAACAACGTGGTTGCATTGGAGGATGTTAATTTCCACAGGGGGAAAGTCTTGCTCATGACCATACCTGTTGCGACGCCTGATAAAATAACAGAAATTTGTTCCTTTAGGCCCTGCCATTTGTCATAAAAATCATTCTGGAATATTTTTATTAACAACTTGATCTTTGGTGTCTCTTGATACGTCCTCATTTTCAAATCTAACGACCAGAACTTCTAACGACAAATCTCTCAAGCATGTCAACCTCTTTTAAAGGTTTAAGAAAGTATCACTTTATGTAATTTTCCACAAAATTACAAATAAACCCCTATCACCCTTAAATGCACGAATTCAAACAATAGGTACCGAATAATTATTTTAAGTGATTTTCATATCCAGTGTTTTGGCTATCAAGTTGGCCAAGGTTCAACATTGCCACATGTATGATAACTATCATGTGTGTACGGCCGTACACCTTGTCATATTATTTATAATCTGAAGCATGACCAATGACAGTTCATTAAATAAATTTATTTGGGATCATTTCTCTTATTCTTCTTATAGACCTTGAAACTTATACTGAATTTCTAATATAAGCGGCAGTCTTTTTAAATACGTTGAAACTTACATGGAATCTTTAATATAAGAAACATGCCTAGAGAGATTTCAACTTTTTTGTTTTTTACTGATGTATTGGACGCTACAGTCTGGTGAATGGTTTATTTTCTTCCAAACGCTGATTTGGGATCATTAAGAATATAAAAGACTACGAGATTAATGACTCGCGCGTAATTTAGTTAATTTATTGAATAAATCGAGATCTTAATTCAAGAAGAAACCACTTTGCTTGATGTGATTTTTCATCAACTTCATCGTTATAATCACTGCAATCGCCACTAACATTAAAAAAATACTGATGCTTCCAGTTTAATGATAATAATACAATTAATAATAATCGTCTGTTAGTTTATGACTACCACTACTCAAATTATAACAAGCTTCTTATCACTTTTTATTACTCAAAATGAGCGAGCATTAGCGTGAAACAACTCAATGAAGTCTTAACTGGCAAAGCAGCTTCCCAAAAGAATGTAATGAAAATTTGAAGAACTGAAAAAAACTAACAAATAATTAAAAATCAGTAAGTACTTCAGTACATAAATGCACAGATGGCTATAAGCGAAAAGCTCAACCAATGTGAGTGGAACTTGGAAGTGTGTCAATGCCTCTTTAAACTTGAAAACGCTCACATCAATAATGTTGACAAGGAGACCGTTCAACAGCTTGACAGTATATAGCCTTGTAGAATGAAAGACTACTTGCGGGTAGGGAAGGTGACAAAAATAGCACCTAATAAAAATGGGGATGCCGGTACTCTATAAAGCATGTAGCGTACAATAAATCTTCCGGCAAGGGAACTAAAAGCCATCATGGAAGTTCCCTGTACGAAGAGAGCTTATGGCTAAACAGGGTATCTTCCAGCCACGGTTGGGAGAGGAATAGAATCACTTCAAGCAAATCTCTATAAAAGATAAACATTCCCAAAATTAAACTGGCACAATAACTAATAACCGAGATGATCCCATCCTCTCCTCTGGCGCCCCTCCGTTCCCCCCTACAACCACACACGCACACATACACACACAAACACGCACACACTATATTTTGACCAAGAAACAATTTCTCATGACAGGGAGTCAAAAACGGAAGTTACCACAACATTCATTTTTAACAGCTGAATCTCGGATGAAACCCCATGCAGATAATTTCCACAACATCAGCAGCTTCACAAAGGTTATCACCAGTGCGTCGACCCACTTGCATACTTGTTGTTTTTGATTAAGCTGGCCTTATGCCAGCACGGGCTCTTGTTCATAGAGGAGTCCGTAATCTACTTGCGCACAATATGCCATTCACCTCTATATTGTACAAATATCCGCACATCCTGGATACTAAAGCCCAAAGACCTTCCGTTCAAACACCTCTTAAATACAGTCCATCTAATATTTTTTAAGCTTTCCTTAATTCCTTCTTCTCAAACTTTCCTAATTACTGTATGCCTGTTTTTCATCAACCCATCGTCCTTCACTCCACGTAAACAAGCCACTTCAGAACACCATAAACAATTTTTTCACAGGTGTAAAGACAAAATCCTAGAACCACATCTTCATATCCCTATTTGTTTTACCATTCCAGTCTTTTTTCTCATATACTAAACAACCAGCTCAACTGAGCAGATTTTTCCCCTTTTTTTCCGTTGTTTTTCATAAAGGAGAAACGGCTCAATAATTCCTTCATTTATTCCAATCGTTGCATTAATAGACCTTTTTCTTTTCTTCCAATCTTCTTGCAGGGATACTGCTACTTTACTTGCTTTACCTAATCTGTGACACACCTCTCCTCTTTTCATTTAACCATCCACTGCAATTACTCCCTAATACATATATTTAGTCGCTTCTGTTCTCACTATCCTCGATCAACACCGCATCGTCTCCAACACCAACCACTTCAAACTCCAAACCTGTAAACCTTCATTTACTGCCAATTCTTTGAATTCCTTCTTTATTGCATCTATAAACTTAATATTCAATGAGCCATGCAGCTGTAACGCAATTGCATGAGACCCACTTATAAATAAAGCCAGTCATTCTCATGTCTGTATGGTTTAATGCAAGCTTTGTTTTCATCATAAAAATTTTAATCACTCCCAACAATTGATACTTACATACTCTATTCTCAAAACACTAACCCACCTCGTACCTGTATCTATTTTTTACCTAGACCCACGAAAACCACAGAATCCTTATTCCTTTTATACACACTAAAGTAACAAACACTATCTTCACTGTAGTCCTCTATTGAATAAATGGATATTTTAAGAGTTTCTGAATGTATAGGGCACAAGAAAGACAGAATGAATGAAGCAAAGGTGGAAGGAGCTAATGTAAATACAAAATTGCTAATGAAAAAGAATTTCAGAGATATTGGGAGATCAATTAAAAAGACTGAAAATGAAACAGAAAAAGGAGTTTATGGGATCACAAGTGAGATGCTGCGGTACACTGGTGGTAGGGCAATTAAATGGCAACTACCAACTATCAGCACAGGTCTACTAATTCTCACAGCTGCCTCTGCCACCTTCACTATTATGCAGGGAAATAAATATTCCTCTTAGCTATTCTTCTGGAATTTTTCCACTATCCGACATGCTTTACACACCTCAGTTTGTCATTTAATTGCGCTATCTCTCTTGTACCACAGCATCTTACTTATAATCCCATCAACTTCCGGTGCTTTTTTATTTTTAAATTTTTGAATTGCTCCCCTTGCAGCCATAAAAGTCTCTTTCACAAGCACTTTCACATTCACATTAATGCTTTCCACTAGTTCCTCATTGGCCGGGTGGGTATCGTTCTCAGCTAGCACTCTGCTGGTCACGCTTTCGATTCTCCGACCGGCCAATGAAGAATTAGAAGAATTTATTTCTGGTGATAGAAATTCATTTCTCGTTTTAATCTGGTTAGGATTCCTCAATAAGCTGTAGGTCCCGTTGCTAGGTAACCAATTGGTTCTTAGCCACGTAAAATAAGTCTAATCCTTCGGGCCAGCCCTAGGAGAGCTGTTAATCAGCTCAGTGGTCTGGTTAAACTAAGGTATATTTAACTTGATGCTTTCCACTGTTACTTCATTCGATCTGCTTTTCGTCTATGCAATACATTTTACAACTCTTAAAATATCCTACAAAAAAAGACTGCATTCTACATTCTACTCTCTCTCTCTCTCTCTCTCTCTCTCTCTCTCTCTCTCTCTCTCCCCGTATTTGTATGCATGTATATGTATATATATATACATACATACATACATATATATATATATATATATATATATATATATATATATATATATATATATATATATATATATATATATATATATATATATATATATATATATATATAGAGTGGAACCACTTGAATGATATTGCAAAGAAGTCAAGTACATATTTTGAATGCAAATGACAGACAAATGGTTGAGACTATTGAGATGAACTGCTTGCGAAGAATTATGTGGTGTAACAAGAATTCAAAAGGACAGAAATATTGAGACAATAAAATTGGTAAAAAAGTTAGTGTAAATGAATGGCTGGTTGAGTGTTTTAGGATGGTCAGGTCATGTGGAAAGATTACGGGAACATATGTTAGTGAAAAAGTATCTCATTTGGAAGTATTAGGAGAGGGGAGGCGAGGAAGACTTGAAAGCGCTAAATATATGGATTCAAAAGCTAGTGGAAAGGAATTTGCTTTATAACCCTGAGGCTAATACTGTGTAAGTTAAATAAATAAATAAATAATGTATATATATATGTATATATGTATGTATATATATATATACATACATACAATATACACACATATAATTATACATATACATACATATATACATACTATATATATATATATATATATATATATATATATATATATATATATATATATATATATATATATATATATATATATATATATATATATATATATATATATATAACAAAAGCAGCAGTGTCTAAGGGTTAAAATGTCAAACCAATCCACAAGATCTAGATTCCATACCAACGCCCGGGTTCAATTCAGCCTACAATCGTCAATATTCTAAATGAACAAAGCAAAAATCAGACCTAACAAGTCGCCTGCATCCAAGAAAACGATGATGGAAATATATATATCTGATAAAGGTTCCCGAGAAATGATTACCTCTTATCGGGAGAAAAATCACAGTTGATAATTATGAGTTGAATATATCGGCATGCATATTTCTGCGGGACCTGATCGACGAAAGGTCAACATAGCAGCGGAGGAACAAGGCCGGGACAGGTAATGATAATGAACGAGGAGGCGAAGAATGAATACAGTAAACGCATGCAGGGGAATGTGAGAGAGAGAGAGAGAGAGAGAGAGAGAGAGAGAGAGAGAGAGAGAGAGAGAGAGAGAGATCAACTCGCCTACCACAAATGCACTAGATTTCTCTCATACCATGTAGTCCGCACTTTCACTTGGCCGAAAACATTGTCAAAGAGAATGGATCCTGCACCGTTTAATACGTACCGGGTATAAAGTCTACTTGATGCTTATTAACCGTAACGCTTTCAAAAACCATCCTTAGCTTTGTTTTATGTTGTTGTCTATAATTTATTCGCTTGTAAAACGTGATACTTACATTTCCACTTCTTTCTATATAACAACGTCTAAACACAAATATTTCTATTACTATATCCAAACATGACTAAGTGTTCCGGTTTGAAGCTCTTCATCTTTTCCATAATTTCTCTATTTTACAGAAAAATATAGATTTCCCTGTCCAATTTATTACCAAAACAGTAAATTTACATATCTGATTTATCTGCCTTTATAACATACGATTGTAAACTTTGATGAGCGGAACGAAACTTAACCACAGAAAGCTCTACATGATTTTGCTACTATTCAGGTATTGCCATTGCAGTAAGCTAACATCACGAGACATTAAAAAAAAACAATAATAGTGGATATTTTATGGACCATGAACGAGACACCATGACACAGCACAACAAATTCCCAGCTCTATCAGTTATGACAGAAAGCAAGGTCAGTCTCCAAGTTCGGCGTTCATCCAGCGTAAACTTGCAGATAACGTATGGTATTAGATCTCCTGAATATATATAATTAACTGTATAATGATGAATTAGGGTTAACTAAACCTGTGTAAATATTCCTGTTTTCTGACTTTTTTAATACAAAGCGCTAAATACGGCAACGAATAACAGTACTGGACGAAGTATAAGTAAATGTTTATGTACCATGATATGACCAAACCTTAACGTTTCAGGGATCTCGTAAGACAAAGAAATTACAACAAATTTTCAAGTGATTTACTGTAACAACGAGTTTAATCAAGATAAAAGGGACAAAAATCCTCTCAAATTTCCTTTTTTTAAACGTGCCCTCATTAAAGAGATTACGTAAGACCCAGAAACGCAGAGTTTGTCTTCAAGCATGATTGATAAAAGACTGAGAATAATCTGATTTACTTTTGAACTTACTGTTGCAACACGACATCTGTGGAGGCAGGAGTGATAGCCATGGATTACCCAACCAGGTGTATAAGTCAATAAGAAACTCTGAGGCGATGCAAAGCAGTGTCAACACGAGAGGCAAATAAGGTGTTGAGGAGACACAAATCCGATGGAAATATCAGTTACTGACAAGCCAGAAATAGTCTAATTCAATTATACTAAGTAAACGTATAAAAAGAGCCTTCTAAAATGTGAGAAAAATTCAACATCCAAGGGAAAAAAAGATCCATAAAGATCTGGATTAGCTGCTCAAGAAAAAATGCACAGGACACCTGAAGAGTGCACCGGACCTCATATACGAGTAAGCAGATTTGGCTGGACCCCACAACGGAATTTTCTTTAAGCACTTCTGCTGCTAACTTCTGAACTATTATTTGAAATACAGGATCCCAACACCAAAGTTTTTAAGCGTTATCAGGAGGCTTTTTTTTTTAATCTAGACACTAAAGCTATTACAAGTTATTTATTATAAAAAATAAGATTACCGTTATAAGCTTCCACTATAGTAAACGAGTATAAAAAAATATGATGAGTGAAATATTAAATTCCTGACATGCAACTGAATGGGAGGTCACTGATAGAAGAAAGAATTACTGGGGAGAAGAAACTTCTGTAACACTAAAGGGACAGACGCAGAATAGTAACGTCAACCACATTTTGGGAGCAGATACTAAAAAAAAAAAAAAAAAAAAAAAAACTTATTTTACAGATAGAACTAATAAATTCACTGAAGAAATATCGAATATCAAGGATTAGGTTTGGCAGCAGGCTTGATAATGGTAATACTTCTTTAAATCTGAAAAAGATAGGAGTTTGTCGAGGAAAATACAATAAGATTTTCAATTACCACCAGAAAAGAAGGTGGGTTTGAAAGTGAAGTGGAGGTGAACAGAGGAGAATCTGAAGAAAAAGTGTTGAGAATACAACTGCGGCCAGTGAGCCTCCAGGTTTCATTATCGTGCTCTGACAACCTACCCATAAGAAATCGAATACACCGGTGACTGGTAGATTTGTCGCACCGATAAATGAAATAACTGGTTTCCACTGAAAAGCGATTGCCCCGCAGCAATATGGCATGTCAGAAAGTGATACAGCATGTGTCGAATGGTTCCCATGACAGATGATCTGTTATGTAAACAGAGGCTCTAAACTCAACCGTGCCATATTGGCGGGGGTTGTATGGGCCGTAAGAGCTCATGCAAACAATATGGAAAATATCGTTGTTCTCTAGAAAAGAAATAAAAATTCAAGACAGAATTGGCATGAGAAAAATGTGGAAAGCGGATGCATCTCTGTGAAAGTATGTGCGTGATGCACGCCGAAGGAAAGATGAATAAGTAATAAAGTTTACAATAAGCTAACTACAGGATATAGACTCTATCCGTCTTATTCCAGATGACTAACGTTAGTTCTTTTACTTGTGGCAGCTGCAGCATTCCATGCAAAGATTTTTAACTAATACTCTTTGACTGAAAACTATATCAGGGTAAAAAAAAAAAAAACACCCCACTTTCACTTTAAAAGAAACCCTAATCTTACATTTTTTCTGGGCATAAAAATAATTTCTTGATAAAATCTACCTTATTGGAACCCAGTAGTTTTGAAGTTTGGCCTCACCAAAAAGGGTTACAGTAATTTTAAGCCCTTTGCGTGAAGCAGACAACCTCACTTTCTACAACATCGCTTCTCTGTGCATCATTATCAAGGTCCACACATAAGCCTCCCACCTTTTTAGCTTTGGAGTAAACACCTTGCTGGGCCCAAATCGAATTGAAGAATTATTTCCTGGTTCAAAAATGCAACCACGCATGCAGATAACAACAACGACTAATTGCGGTGATAACTGGATTAATTACAGCCACCCAAAGGTACCAAATCACTGTGAATGCTGACTCATATTAATAGAAAAAGATATATTATAACAATAATCGCCATCAGACACAAAGAAAAAAAATGATTTTGAACCAGATGAGAGACTAGACCATAGATTTTCTCCAGGTTTATTATCAGATTTTAAAACTGCTTGTTTCAAGTAATAAACAAGCGATTTCCACGAGCAAACAGCGGGTCATGATTAAAGTTAATGGGTATTAATAATGTGCCGTAATTATCGGAATGGACCTGCCTGTGTCCAGCAATGCTTGAACCAACAGGAGCATCGACGTCTGACATTAGAGAATATTACAGTAGTATGTTGCAATACGCCCATCATTGTTCCCTGGATCACAATTTCGTTTTCCACTATGTAGTTGGTTTTCAAGGAAAATATACGATTTTACAGATGCCATTTTTCGTATCTGTTACTTAATGCTACTGATTTATAAAATATCAAAAGCGAAGTTTGATTTGAATGAAACTCGATCAGAATTTCGCCCCTATTCCCAAATGAAAAATTTTGAAATGTTTACTTTCAACAGAGCCGGGGTAATAAGCTGTTGGTGTGTGCTGCACGCCTGAACTGTGCACAATTTATGATCCCATAAATATCAGGTCCGATCTTGCTAAGGCCCTGGGTTTTATTTTCTTCCCCGAGCGCATGAATCACAGCGGGAACCACTCAGTCAATCTAGATTTCCAGCCTATACCTGCAAAGTGATTTTCGCTCGAAGGAAACACCCGCTCTTAACCGATGTTTTTCATCCGAAGTGTTCCTAAAGAACACTTTCAGAATATTTTCATTTGTGGAGACCGACAGAGGTGGACTTTTTGTTTCAACCACCTTGTATCAGGCCACATTTTGTTGTGCGCTTAGCGATTCTGTTAACCACCGTGGACTTTTATTGTTGGTTTTAGTAGCCATCAGCGAGAATTGGGTCTTTATATAATGCTGACTGTATGCCTGCCTATTCCGACAGTCGTCAGGACCCAATTTTGGCAGACTTCTTAGGAGGTCGAATGTCTCCTAATTGTGCTGGATCTCGTTTCGTGCTCCCGCTCTATGCTAATATTTAGATTCAATTATTCCGTCCAGGCGCCTCCATTACCCGGTTTCTGCGATCTGAGGTTGCCCAGTCGCCAATTTTTATTCCACTGACTGTGCTAACAAATAACTAAAACAATGACTGACGAAAACTTCCCTTGTTTGTCTTTCTCTGGCATGCTGGCTGCTCCGATGCGACAATCGTTCTCTAATGGTGACCAAAAGAGGGCGCTAACAGTCAGGTTAAATGGCTTAATTGATTACCACGTGGCCTCGGATATAATGAGATTCATCGATTTCCAGTTCAGCAAACTACTCAAAGGGTTTTTACCTGAATAAATTAGGACAGGCCAAATTTCAAACATTTAAATATATATATATATATATATATATATATATATATATATATATACATATATATATATACATATATATATATATATATATATATATATATACTATATATATATATATACTATATATATATATATATATATATATATATATATATATATATATATATATACACATGACAAATAAGGGTTTTCCCTATGTGGGGTACCTCAATAAAACAGAGATAATCAATAACTTCAATAGATGACAGACCTCCTACATGAAAAAGTTTCACATCACCCACTCATAACCCACCAACAAAGAGGCTAATTCGGTTCATCAAAGCAGTATTTTTTCATCGCATAAACCACATATCATTGTGCCCCTCACCTCTCCCACGACAATTTTACCCGCCAGATATTAAGGTGTTCCAGTCAAACCTCTTCCATGTCACCTAGCCAACATTTTTCGTTCTCTCTCTCTCTCTCTCTCTCTCTCTCTCTCTCTCTCTCTCTCCTCCTTCCAGTCTCTCTCGATTAGAGCTCTTTAGGTGAACGAACCAACTCACAACAAGCTGATTTACCTTTTCACCGAAACCAGTCTTTTTATCACCACTCTTTCTGATCCTTCTTTCCCCTTTTCTTATTTTGCTACAATCCACTCCTTACCAACAATTACAAATGCAAAGCAACCGTCTGTTCCCATTTTTCCACTGTCCATGCTAGCATTTTTTATTGCCCCATTCCATTTGCCTTTATGATTTTCCTCTGCCTAACATTTACAGTCAACTTTCTCTTTTCCCAAATTTTTCGAACTCCTTCGCTTGACTCTATAGCTTATCTTCATTACCACCTTTTAAAATCAGCCACTCCACATTTTGTTCTCAATCATTTTCTTACCTAATAAACTTGCACATACATCTGAATTCTCTCATCATTCCATCTTCAAAGAAAAATATAAAAAAAAAATCATGGAAACATAACACGTTTACAAGGAATCAGTCATTTCTTTTCTTTCCTTGTTTCTAAGAAGTTTTCTTTTGTCATAAAGAACTCTATTTGCTCTTAACGTATTATCCATTATTACTTACCAATTTGCATATTAATCAATTAGTACCTCATGCCTGGTTTCTTGCATTTAATCTCAAATTCCTCACACAACTGCCCTACGGGAATGTGGCAGTGGCTAGATTTTTTGCTTTCTCTGGAGCCCATCCTTTATTTGGAATCGGAATATATATATATATATATATATATATATATCTGCCGCGCGCGCGCGCGCGCATATATATATATAATATAGCAATTACAGCTACCACCGTAAACCTCTGGAAGATGCAGTAACCTAAATGGGAGACTTGGTTAACAGGTGCAGAGCTCAACTCAAGTTTGCTTTGATCCGTGGACCACTCAAGATCTACCACCTGCTCAGCTGTAAACGATGCCAACATCTGCTGGAGTCAAGAAAAGGGGCGAGGGACTACCAACATCGCCCCTAGAGACTTGATGAGACGTCAAAAGGCGCTACCCCATTCTAAAGGGAAAAAGGCGTCCAGTGAGAAAAAATATATTTTACAGTAATGTTTTTCACTTGCTTTACTATTCGTCACAAGGACAATACAGCAACCCATAATTAAACCTGAAGTGAAGTTCACTGTCCATTTGCCATAATATCTTAATTTGCAAAAATTATAAATTTGCATAATGCTTATTCCGAATACAGTAATGCTTGTATATACGTTTTCTTTAAATATTCAACAATTTTCTGCATAATTTAGACATATTTACATAAAGATATGATGTATGCATCTTCATTATCCAAAAACCCATAATTAAAATCTAAAACATGGTTGGGAAGGCTAGCAAAATTACCATTAATTCTAAAAAATCTATCATGTTTTTGAAACGGAGTAACGCTCGGAATACACATGGCATCTTTTTCTTCACATTACTTTCTTGGAGAATTCAAAAGTATTTATTTCAAAAGCTATTTTAACGCTTTATCTTGCAATGGCCTTCTACACCTTCTATTCAAAATGCTGATCACCAACAGACTGCCTTTTCCAGTACCTTAATATCGAAACTAAAATTCTGAAATATGACGGTATTCTAAAATACTGGTTATTTAAAGAAAAAAAAAAGAAACTTCTCATCAATGGGGTTAACCTTGCACAAAAGTGAAGGATGAACGTGGCAGAGATGGCTGCTAATTTTTTTCTGGAGGCCATCCCTTATAGGATAGTTACTGGCGAGAAGGAAAAATTGTTTGAGTGCCTGATTTGAAATTTAAGTAGCAAAAAAAAAATAAAATAAAAAACGCAGGAAGCGCTAGCCTTTTCAAGACAATATTTAAGACCCTTCAATCGTTGCAGATATGATCTTGCACACATTAATAACAATTAAACGGCAGGAGGTTACACCTGGGAAGGCATAAGATACAGGCAATACCTCTTATCAACGACCAATTAAATCAACCGACCTGCCAGATTTAGAAAAGCTTTCACAGATAACGATAAAAACCGAAAAAAATCTAAAACTAATTGACCAGAAAGCGCTATGCATGGTTTGCCGTCTCTCCCTAATGGGTTTTCCGTCTCCAAACTGAACTATTTATTGTTAGAGTCGGTGAGTATACCGAGTTCGCTTTTGGTAATGTCCTTATACATCATCCGGCCGGATAAATTTAAATCGGGATTGTTACTTTGCGAGGTCATTCTTCAAGATCTGGGATCATGAACTTTCAACACGTTGCACTATATTATGGGGCCGTTTTAAATGAAGAATTTGGCAGTCAAAAACATTTTATTTTTTTTCGGAAGCTTTGGTAGTAAGTCATTAACATGAAATATAACAAGAAAAAATCCTTCTTCGTTCGTACTGACGCAACAGTAACTGAAAGTGATCTCTACAATATTCGTTCAGAGCCGTTTGATACTGATGTACTGAGAGAGACTGAAAATTGTCATAAGTGTTAAGCAACGACGGATGCCAAAGTAATCATTTACCCATCATTTGCACCTGCTAACACTATAAAATACTAATCAAGTAATTAAAAAAATCTTTTAGGAAAAATTTGGACATTTCTTCGCCATTTTTTTCTATGACCATTTCCTGTAACGGATGAAATTTCTGGCTTGTTCCTCAAAGATGTAAACACATCATCAGTAACAATAAAAATAAATGTCTGTAATAGCTAAGAAATTACTTTTATCCATGCATTATCAACATTCCATTCAAATTCTTCAAAACCTTTCAGGAATATTCAAGAGCTTCAAAATTCCCTCGGCACCAACCCCCTACTGAGCAAAATATTCTCTGGAAGCTTGCAGAATTTCAAGTCAATGACCCCTGTGGTAGGCGTGTTCCATATGAATAGGGCTCGTCGTCTGAATAATAATAATAATAATAATAATAATAATAATAATAATAATAATAATAATAATAATAATAATAAAAGGATATTTAAAGTGACTACGGCCTGATGAGGAACTAATTTGACTTGATAAATAATTTCATATATTATATCAGACTATCTGCCCGCATGACAGAGATCTTCTAGAAGGAGAGTCTTCATCAAGGACAGAGCATACTTGAAAATAGTTTCTAACAGAATTACCCGGGAGGATGACATCTGCGTGATCTAGATATCCGACTTTGCCCACATGACCAGAGATGCTGAAGAAGAATCTTCATCAAGGGACAGAGCATACTTGAAGAAATGGTTTCTTTGCTCTGCAAACCATTATTCTAGATTATTCTAACAGAATTACAGAAGGATGATATCACTGCAAACAGATCTAGATATCCAAACAATTTGCCCACATGACAGAGATCTTCTAGAAAAGTCTTCATCAAAGGGACAGAGCATGCAGAAAAATAGTTTCTTCTTTCTGCAGACCAGTATTCTAGATTATTCAAGTGAATTACCAGAGGATGACATCTGCCTACCAATGTCTGGATATCCAAACTATTTGCCCGCATAACAGGATCTTCTAGAGGAGTCTTCATCAAGGGACCAGGCACTTGAAGAAATGGTTTCTTCTTTCTGCAGAGCCAGTATTCTAGATTATTCTAGCAGAGGCAAGAAGGATGACATCTGCTGCAATAGATCTAGATATCAAACTATTTGCTACATGACAGAGATCTTCTAAGAAGAGTCTTCATCAAGGGACAGAGCATACTTGAAAATAGTTTCTTCTTTCTGCAGAGCCAATTATTCTAGATTATTCTAGGGAATTACCAGAGGATGACATCTGCTACAATGATCTGATATCCGACTATTTGCCCGCATGACAGAGATCTTCTGAAGAGGAGTCTTCATCAAGGACAGAGCATGCGCGAAGAAATGGTTTCTTCTTTCTGAAACCAGTATTCTAGATTATTCTAGCAAATTACCCAGAAGGATGACATCTGCTATGACAGATCTAGATATCCGACTGTTGCCCACGCGATGAGATCAACTACAGAGAGAAGGAGTCTTCATCAAGGGACAGAGCATACTTGAGAAATAGTTTTCTTCTTTCTGCAGAAACAGTATTTCTAGTTATTCTGGCAGAATTACAGAAGGGATGACATCACTGCAATAGATATGAATATCCGACTATTTTGCCCACATGACAGAGATCTTCTAGAAAGAGTCTTCATCAGGGACAGAGCATGCCAGAAGAAACAGAGGTTTCTTCTTCTTTCAGACCCGGAATTCTAGATTATTCTAACAATCCCGCAGAAGGATGACATCTGCTACAATAGATCTAGATAATCCGACTATTTTGCCCATGACCAGAGATCTTCTAGAGAGAGGCCTTCATCGAGGACAGAGCATACGAAGAAACAGAGAGTTTCTTCTTTCTGCCAAACCAGTATTCTAGATTATTTCTAACAGAATCACCCAGAAGGATGGCATCTGCTGGAATAGATCTAGATATCCATTATTTTATACATGACAGAGATCTTCTAGAAGAAGAGTCTTCATCAAAGGACAGAGCATACTTGAAGAAATAGTTTTAACTTCTTTCTGCAGAGCCAGTATTCGTTATTCTGGCAGAATTACCAGAAGGATGACATCTGCTACAATAGATATAGATATCAAATTCTATTTTGCCACATGACAGAGATCTTTCCAAGAAGATTCTTCATCAAGGACAGAGCATGCCAGAAGAAATAGTTTCTTCTTTCTGCAGAGCCAGTATTCTAGATTATTCTAGCAAGTTACCAGAAGGATGACATCTGCTAATAGATCTAGATATCCGACTATTTGCCCATGACAGAGATCTTCTAGAAGAGAGTCTTCATCGGGGACAGAGCATAGTTGAAGAAACAGAGTTTTCTTCTTTCTGCCAGAGCAGTATTCTAGATTATTCTAACAGAATCGCAGAAGGATGACATCTGTCACTGGAATAGATCTTAGATATCCGACTATTTGCCCATGACAGGGGATCTTCTAGAAGAGAGTCGTCATCAAGGGACAGAGCATACTTGAAGAAATAGTTTTCTTCTTTCTGCAGAGCCGGTATTCTAGATTATTCTGGAAGTGCAGAAGGATGACATCTGCTACAATAGATCTGATATCCGACTATTGCCATGACAGAGATCTTCTAGAGAGAAGATTCTTCATCAGGGGGAGAGCATACTTGAAAGAAACAGAGAGTTTCTTCTTTCTGCAGAGCTGGTATTCTAGATTATTCTAACAGAATTACCAGAAGGATGACATCTGCTACAATAGATCTAGATATCCAACTATTTTGCCCACATGACCAGAGATCTTCTAGAAGAAGAGTCTTCATCAAAGGGACAGAGCATAGTTGAAGAAATAGTTTTCTTCTTTCTGCAGAGCCAGTATTCTAGATTATTCTAACAGAATTACCAGAAGGATGACATCTGCTACAATAGATATAGATATCCGACTGTTTGCCCGCACAGAGATCTTCTGAAGAAGAGTCTTCATCAAGGGACAAGGCATACTTGAAGAAATAGTTTTCTTCTTTCTGCAGAATTCTAGATTATTCTGTAGAATTCTGAGAAGGATGACATCTGCTGCAATGAGTCTAGATATCCGACTATTTCCCGCATGACAGATCTTCTAGAAGAAGAGTCTTCATCAGGGGACAGGCATGTTTTTTCTTCTTTCTGCAAACCAGTATTCTAGATTATTCTAACAGAATCACCAGAAGGATGACATCTGCTACAATAGATCTAGATATCCGACTATTTGCCGCATGACAGAGATCTTCTAGAGAGTCTTCATCAAAGGGGACAGAGCATAGTTTCTTCTTTCTGAAGAAATGATTTCTTCTTTCTGCAATGAGCCTAGATGTCGACTTCTAGATTATTCTTCATCAAGGAATCCCACTTGAAGGATGACATCTTTCTGCAGAGCCAGATTCTAGATTGTGACTATTTCTAGATACATGACAGAGATCTTCTAGAAGAAGAGTCTTCATCAGAGGACAGAGCATACTTGAAGAACAGAGTTTCTTCTTTCTGCAGAGCCATTCTAGATTATTCTAACAAATACCCAGAAGGATGACATCTGCTACAATAGATCTAGATATCCGACTATTTGCCCACGCATGACAGGATCTTCTAGAAGAGTCTTCAAATCAAGGGACAGGCATACTTGAAGAAATAGTTTCTTCTTTCTGCAGAACCAGTATTCTAGATTATTCTAACAGAATTACCAGAAGGATGACATCTGCTGGAATAGATCTAGATCCTCCACTGTTGCCCGCATGACAGAGATCTTCTAGAAGAGAAGAGTCTTCATCAAGGGACAGAGCATACTTGAAGAAATAGTTTCTTCTTTCTGCAGAGCCAGTATTCAGATTATTCTAGCAGAATTACAGAAGGATGACATCTGCTACAATAGATATAGATATCCGACTATTTGCCCATGACAAGAGATCTTCTAGAAGAAGAGTCTTCATCAAGGGACAGAGCATACTTGAAAATAGTTTCTTCTTTCTGCAGAGCCAGTATTCACAGATTATTCTAGCAGAATTTTGAAGGATGACATCTGCTACAATAAATCTAGATGTCAAACTATTTTGCCCGCATGACAGAGATCTTCTAGAAGAAGAGTCTTCATCAAGGGACAGAGCATGTTGAAGAAACAGAGAGTCTCTTCTTTCTGCAGAGCCAGTATTCTAGATTATTCTAACTTAGAATTGCAGAAGGATGACATCTACTACAATGGGTCTAGATATCCGACTATTGCCGCCCAGACAGAGATCTTCTAGAAGAAGGTCTTCATCAAGGACAGGCATACTCAGAAGAAACAGAGAGTTTCTTCTTTCTCTGCAGCCAGTATTCTAGATTATTCTAGCAAATTACAGAGGATGACATCTGCTAAATAGATCTAGATGTCCGACTATTTGCCCGCATGACAGAGATCTTCTAGAAGAAGAGTCTTCATCAAGGGACAGAGCATACTTGAAGAAACAGAGAGTCTCTTCTTTCTGCAGAGCCGGTATTCTAGATTATTCTAGCAGAATTACCAGAAGGATGACATCTACTACAATAGATCTAGATATCCGACTATTTGCCCGCATGACAGAGATCTTCTAGAAGAAGAATCTTCATCAAGGGACAGAGCATACTCGAAGAAACAGAGAGTTTCTTCTTTCTGCAGAGCCGGTATTCTAGATTATTCCAGCAGAATGTCCATCTGTAAGCCTTCTGGTTTCCCTCTGGCAGCCTTCTGGTTTCCCACTGGCAGCCTTCTGGTTTCCCACTGGCGGCCTTCTGGTTTCCCACTGGCGGCCTTCTGGTTTCCCACTGGCGGCCTTCTGGTTTCCGTCTCGGCGGCCTTCTGGTTTCCGTCTGTTGGCTCTCACTCTGAGAGCTCTTCCTCCTGCCTCCTAACAGAGGTTGGCTCTCACTCTGAGAGCTCTTCCTCCTGCCTCCTAACAGAGGTTGGCTCTCACTCTGAGAGCTCTTCCTCCTGCCTCCTAACAGAGGTTGGCTCTCACTCTGAGAGCTCTTCCTCCTGCCTCCTACCAGCTGTTAGCTCTCACCCTGAGAGCTTGTCCTCCTGCCTCCTAACAGCTGTTGGCTCTCATCATGAGAGCTTGTCCTCCTGCCTCCTAACAGCTGTTGGCTCTCATCATGAGAGCTTGTCCTCCTGCCTCCTAACAGCTGTTGGCTCTCATCATGAGAGCTTGGCCTCCTGCCTCCTATCAGCTGCAAGCTCCTAGTCCTCCCTCCGAACAGCTGCTGTCACGAGTTTTCGTCTGCATGCTAAAGTGGTAGGGACCTAGCCAGCCATTGGCCCTCACCCTCAGAGCTCGTCCGCCCACTCGCCGAACAGCCATTGACTCTTGCCAGTGAGAGTTCCTCTGCCTGACGAGACGGGGGGATCTCGCCAGCCGTTGACTCTCGCTGGGAGAGTTTGTCTATCTATCAGAACAGCCGTTGGCTCTTGCCTGTGAGAGATCCTCCTACTGATGGGATGGGGGGATTTCGTCAGCCGTTGACTCGGGTCACCAGACTTCCTCCGCATGCTAACTCTTACCCTCAGAGCTCGTCCGCCCGCTCGCCGAACAGTCATTGACTCTTCCCAGAGAGAGTTCCTCCGCCTGACGAGACGGGGGGATCTCGTCAGCCGTTGACTCTCGCTGGGAGAGTTTGTCTATCCGCCGAACAGCCGTTGGCTCTTGCCTGTGAGAGATCCTCCTACTGATGGGATGGGGGGATCTCGTCAGCCGTTGACTCGGGTCACCAGACTTCCTCCGCATGCTAAAGTGGTAGGGACCTCGCCAGCCACTGACTCTTACCCTCAGAGCTCGTCCGCCCGCTCGCCGAACAGTCATTGACTCTAGCCAGTGAGAGTTCTTCCGCCTGACGAGATGGGGGGATCTCGTCAGCCGTTGACTCTCGCCGGGAGAGTTTGTCCGTCCGCCGAACAGCCGTTGGCTCTTTCCTGGGCATTCTTGCCTTCCAGCGGTTTTCGTCTTCAACGAATAGAATTGAGAAAGCCATCTTGTTCTTTTCCCGCTTCCCTGTTTCTTCAAGTTCTCAGTCTCGTTATCAGGTCCTCTAGCCCTTTTACTATGTCACTTTCCTTTTCTTCGTTCTTCTCTCGGAGACTCTCTAACTCTCTTTTCAGATTATTTATTTCTTCCGCCATTTCTCTTCCTTGTCTCTCTTTCTCTCTTTCCATCTTTTCATTTTCTTCAAGAAAACACCGGACCTTCCTCTTGAAACTTAAAATCATGTTTTCCTGCTCCATTTTTTCCATTCTAAGTTGATCAATCATTTGGTCCTTTTTCTTATTTTCCTCTTCAAGAGTAACCCGCTGTTCCTTTAGGTCGTCCACGTGTTTCTCCATTTCTCTTTTAATTTTTTCATTTTCTTCAATCAAATACTGGACCTTTCTCTTGAAACTGCAAACCATGCTTTCCTGTTTCATTTTTTCCATTCTGAGTTGATTAATTATTCGGTTCTTTTCTTCAAGCATATATTTGACATTCCTCTTGAAACTGTGAACCATGCTTTCCTTTATCATTTGCTCCATTCTGAGTTGACCAATTATTCGGTTCTTTTCTTCAATCAAATATTGGACATTCCTCTTGAAACTGTAGACCAAGCTTTCCTGTATCATTTGTTCCATTCTGAGTTGACCAATCATTTGGTCCTTTCCCTTATTTTCCTCTTCAAGAGTAACCAGCTGTTCCTTTAGGTCGTCCACGCGTTTCTCCATTTCTCTTTTAATTTTTTCAT
>NC_089793.1:16005323-16010323 GCF_040412425.1 Macrobrachium rosenbergii | reverse complement strand
TATGTATCACACCTTCATTGTATGCAAAGACCAACATATTCTGAACGCGTTTATCCAAGTCCTCTCGTCCCCCGCCCACACCACCACCCTCCGGGTTTATTCTACCCTTCCCCTGGGACCAGAGGTCTCCCTTCCCATTCACCCCCACCCCCTCGGGAGATGCATTCTTTAGAAGGCTTGTGGGTTCCTCCTTTCCCCCAACGTCATAATATTAGAGAACAGAGAGAGAGAGAGAGAGAGAGAGAGAGAGAGAGAGAGAGAGAGAGAGAGAGAGAGAGAGAGAGAATTTAGGCCAGTGGCCAAGCACTAGGACCTATGAGGTCATAATATTGTTCGACGTAAATGGAGGCACAGTGGGAGGTCCTTGGCTTTGCATGCGTGGGTTCGAATCGCTGCTGATGCAATGCAATAACGGATGATGTAAGTTATTGGTTGATGGTGGTGGTGATGTTGCTTTTTGGTTTGGTGGGGGGAGGGGGCTACTAGTTGAATTAGTCGGGAATGAATTCCAGATGTACTAGTAAAGCTCTGGGTCTTAATAACATCAACTGGAAAGCCCAATTGTGAATATTAACAAATAAATCTGACCTGATTACATAATTCTCACAACTTGTTTCTCACACACATGCACACACACACACATATATATATGTGTGTGTGTGTATATAATAAACACACATATATATTATATTATATATATTATATATATATATATATATATATATATATATATATATATATATATATATATATATATATATATATATATATATATACATGCATTATATTATAACTATTCATGGTGGCTTATTTCAAATACCTATGAATGTGGTTGATAACAAATGCGTAATTTTGACTTTTGGTGTGCCCTAAGTTCTATATATTTGTAGAGAGTATATATATATATATATATATATATATATATATATATATATATATATATATATATATATATAATATATACAAAATATTGCTTCTATTCAGTGCTTGGATGCATGCCCCATTCAGAACACATAGCCCTTGTAACATCCTGGGGGAATGGGCTCATCCTGAAACCCCGTCTAATAAACTTGTTGCATGTGTTGCAGCTCATACATGCGTATGCATATGAAGCCCATACGCATCAAAACAAATACATGCATAAACAAATTACTGTAAGATTTTGTCGGGTGTCGAGAACGAAGTGGAACCCTATGACAGATTTCAAATAGCCTACCACAGAGGGAGTTACAGGAAGCTCTCTGGCTTTCATGCGTGCTTTTCACCGTCTCTCAAAATTTAAAGATATCTCAATACTTTTCTTTAAAAATAAGAATGTGGCTGATAAAAATAACTAATTTTTTACTTCTAGTAAGCCTTAAATTAAAGATCTCTTTATCTTTATTTCAAATACCATGGAAGTGGTTGATAACAAATGGGTAATTTTGACTTTTGGTGGGCCCTAAGTTCTATACCACTAGTCCAAATTGTAACCCCCCATGATACAGAACAAAAATACAGTTTATCTCTCTCTCTCTCTCTCTCTCTCTCTCTCTCCTCTCGACTCTCTCTCTCCTCTCCTCGAACCTAATTATAAATAATTCCCCTTACCTGGGAAAATTGCCTGTTAAGAATCAAGAAACGGCTCAAATGAATGGCTTAACGTTTTAATATAAAATGTCAGACACACCCTTTTCTTAAAGAAGTACTAGATTCCCCAGGAAACGTCACAGGTAAAAATACTAATGTCATTGGACTAGAACGTTTGGAGATTTTTGTATTGCTTGAAGCTAGAAAACCTAATTCTGTATTAGCGGAATATCACGATGCACAAACACGGAGTTATTAAATAAACGACACTCCGGGACAGAGCGCTACTTACAACTGACATATATACTAGCGTTACCAGTTTGCTGAACGTTTAGGAGTTCAGTAGTGAAGGTACCAACAGGCTATAATCATTTATTTTCTCTAAGTATCAAAGGGTTTTAAGCACACGTCACACAAAATCTTGACAGGCTAAATTCGCTAAGCCGTTCAAAGCTGCTCAATCAAGAAGCCATGCATTAATGTCAAGACTAGATTCTGTTATTTCATAGAAAATACTATCTATACAATAATAAATGTTGCGTACAAAAGAAGTAATGACTGGAATATTTGAAGCATTAAAATACAATACAGAATATGTAATCTAAATTATTACAATTATTTATAACAGGAATTACTTTCCAATGGAAATTTATTTCTAAATGAAGGACAAATTATATAAAATACCCCTCCTATTGAAGTTCAATGTTTGCCCGGCTACCTCAATCTAAAAACAGCAAAATTTCATTAATATGAAAATATTTTTACAAGTGATATTACAATCCTGAGTGGAAATGTATAGACTGAAAAAATATGAATTCATATCATTTACCGAAAGTGCATTGTGCTCTGGAGAAGTTAGTTTCATTACCATTCCGTACAAGAAATTTATGAGCCAACAGTTGAATGATCCCTTGTTTTCATTTGGAAATCATAAAAAGTAACACAAGTCCTTTCAATACACAATTTCCTGTAATGCATGTCAATGACATTTTCGGTCATATGGAGAGAGAGAGAGAGAGAGAGAGAGAGAGAGAGAGAGAGAGAGAGAGAGAGAGAGAGAGAGAGAGAATTAACCTTTCACTTGATGTTACCTTTACTTTTCTCATGCTATCACTTTCACTTAGCAGTATTTATGCATTTAATGGAGCAAGGAAACTAGGATTGAATTTAAGTCCATGATCATTTTTCTTTTTCTATATTTCCTTGCCACAAGTAAGCTTCAAAACTCAAACTTTTAGTCACATGGCCCAGACTTTACCATCGAACAAACGGAGCTGGTAACAAGAATGGAAGGGTGGTGAAATCTTTACATGATTTCTTAACAAGTGAGTATTAGGTCTCCGTTTTACACTAAACAAACATTAGTTGTAAGCCAGCAGTGGTACATTCGCTGGTTGAGAGGTCGCGTGACCTGGCTACGATTTGCTGCGAAAATTTGGCCCCCTGACCCGAATGCAACTAAGCAGAGGCACATTGTAGTTCATCAAAGCATCTGAAATCTTTTGAGACGGCATTGATCCCTCCATGGCACCTCGCGTGCATGTCTGCACAAAAGGTAGCAAAGTAAGCCAAGGATATCTCCAAATCTTTAAATAAATACCAAGCTGATTCTGACGTTCGATTATGGGTTAAAGACAAAGTTCTGAAAGGTCAAAGAAAATTATAGTTTGATGTATACATAGGCTATATATATAATATATATAGTATATATATATATATATATATATATATATATATATATATATATACATATATATACATATATAATATATATATATATATATATATATATATATATATATATAACTACATATATATAAAACAAATAACGCACAAATATCAACTGAATGACCTTCCACTGAATGAGATTGGGGAATATGACACGTTTGCATGAATGAATATTCACGAATCAGCACAAAACACTTATCGGCAGTCATGAATTTAGAGAAATTAAATAAATGCCCTCACAGTTGAAAGTTAATACCTCAATAACATAAAACTTACTTTCATCAAGCGTTTATAATAGATACCTTTCTCCTTCTATCCCTCACCATTTAAGGCTCCTGGGTTGTGATACAGAAGTGCACGACTTAAAAACCGCTGATTCGGGCGAACATTAACTCAAGCTCGCCGCGATTTCGTTTTATTTTTCTTTTATCGCTTACAAAAAGGCGAGGCGAGCCCCCGGAGATCTCCATCATCCTTCTTTACGGCAACGCGAGATTGATCTGTCAATTATTATTAGTAAATGAAGCAATCCGTTACTACCCGACCCATCGCCGAAAAGAGGCCGAGCGTATAATACGGCAATTTAACTAAATTCCTCCGCCAAAGTACAGATTACATCGTGCTATCAAGGTGTAGTGCCTGACAGGAATATAGATAGCAAACCTTGATTTTTTGAAGAGAGGTTTTACGGAGGGAAAATATTCGTGGGTGGAAGAGTAGGAGTCTACTCAAACTGCGAATTTCTGGTCGATGAGTTACTGAAGCACGCAAAAAAATTGAATTAATATAAGCGGTCTTCCTTATGCAACGCTTGGATACCTTAGCTGATGAGAGCGCGTCAACAACACTGTCGCTTCACACACATACACACATATATACACATAAATAATATAGATTTATATATACATACACGCAAATATATAACATGAAAATCAAGTGGAAACGTTCAATGTAAACAAAAATAAATAAAAAAGTGACGCTCTTGACAAGAACAATTTGAGTAAAATGTGAGGTAAGGAGAATATTAAAAGGGTGGAAAACGTGGAGATATGTACAAATAGTAAGAAAGGTTAACATTGCTAACAGGTTGGATCAGTTTGTTATAAGATGGTCTGGTCTTGTACGAAGAATGGAAGAATACTGCTCAGTGAAAAGAGCGGATGACTCGGAAGTTTTAAGATATAGGGGGAGAGAGTCCAGTTAAGGAATCACAATATGGCATGAAGGAAGGATCTCAGTAGCCAGGAAGCGCCTAAGTGCTTGCAAGTCAGAGGTGAATTGCTGATGAGCCTCAGAGTGGTACACAATCCATGAATCAGTGAAGTATGAGCGCGGCAGTAACCAGAGTGATGTACTTTCTCGGGAGATAATCAAACCAGTGTGTTGTATTTTCTCGAGAATAATCAGTGTTAAGTTTATTTGACACGATGTTAAAACACACACACACACATATATATAATTATATATATATATATAATTTTTTTAACAGGGAGTGGCTTTAGAGACAAAGCAAGACTAAAGTCGCTGCATGCCACTTTTATTCTACATCAGCTGAATCTAGAAAAATCTACATTAAGCAGAAAACTTTCAAAATATCAAAGGCTTCGTAAAATCTACAGAGGCATCAGCAGCACTTCAAAACCCTATGTACATATATTAGTATAGTATATATATATATATATATATATATATATATATATATA
>NC_089793.1:15982823-16002823 GCF_040412425.1 Macrobrachium rosenbergii | reverse complement strand
ATGTAATTTTATTCATCACTTCAACAACATGCGTCTTGTTCGGCCAGTTTCGGGGATGAATTAGGGACCACCTTTTAAAAAAAAATATATATTTATAAATATTTTTTTCTTAACTCCTCGGTTTTGCGCCGCTGGGGATGCTGCAACTACTGGTCAGTAAAAGAGATGAGAAAGGTTAAGGCATTGTGGTGATTTTTTTCCTTTTTTTTTTTTTTTAGCTGCAGATCATAGGTCTCCCTTTATGGAATAGAATTACTGTGATAAAAGCCCAAGGTGCTGTTTTAGATATAAAATCGTTATTGTTAAATTATAGACATGAAGAC
Source organism: Macrobrachium rosenbergii (assembly GCF_040412425.1). NCBI lineage: Eukaryota > Metazoa > Arthropoda > Malacostraca > Decapoda > Palaemonidae > Macrobrachium > Macrobrachium rosenbergii. The sequence continues at coordinate 16,002,500 of NC_089793.1, read as the reverse complement.
GAAAACTAGCATCCATGGAGGAACGTGGAATTATCCCTTAGACCTTTCGTTAAATTCTTGAGAATACAGTCTCCTACAAAAAAAAAAAAAGGTCAAAAGCTGTAAAAAATGTTGATTGATGTAATAAAAATAATTTAATCAAATTGAATTATTTTTAAAACAGCTCACTATTGAAAGCTCTAGTTAGTTAGACAAGGAATTTTGAACTTCACATTTCTTAGGAATATTTCAGAATTCATATACAAGGCCCAGTTTTCATTCGCAGTCTATAATAGTTTTATGATTTCAATTCTTAAGCACTTTATTAGTACCGGCTACGCTAGCAGGCTTATTAAATATAATTTAAAACTTTATAAGTACTTAAAACAATGAAGACATAATTCACACCCAAAATAATTGTGGCCGTTAGACTGATTGCAACCGGTTTCTGATAATTTGTGTCTTATCTACAGAATATACATTATGCTCTCAAGAATTAACTTCGTTAAGATACATTGAGCCACAAAAAACGGATGAAAATATAAAAAAAAACATAAAGAATGCACCAAATTTACAGAAGAAAAAGCTTGGTTAGGTCGACAGACCTATAAATCTTGAATTAAGATTTGCAAGCTATTTTCAATCAATTCTTTATTAGTGCCTGCTAACATACCTACTGTAATCTCAGCCTGAACTAGTCTCTTATGGTCTGAAGACCTTAACAGGTGCGGCAATAACTTTTCCGTAGTGAAAATATGTAACCAAATCGAAAGAAAGCTGCAACCCCCAACTCGAACACTACGTGTCCAGCACCTGTGATATTTAAAAATTCAAAAGTGTTGCGTCACCTCATTTTATCGCCGCCTTTCGGATACCTGATGATGCCTTCAGCTTAGTGGAGTTCCTTTCACTTATCCAGTCGAGTGATATGACAGCCCCAGATCTGCTGGCCCCCCGGTGTTCAAAGACGCTCGGGTCAGAGGAACGGGTGTGGCTCCACCTACTACCAGCTCTTGAGATAGAAAAGGCAAGTTTCCAAGATGATGCCCCAGGAGAGTATCCCGTTTATTTAGGGGTGTGCCTCCTTGAAGACACTGCCCCTCCCCTCCCCTCCCCTCCTCCCTTCCGTCAGCCCCCCACACTAAAACCGCAGCTCCTCAATATCACCCCCAACCTCAAGCCAGGTCTGGAAACCCCATTTTCTAACGGCCACGAGAAAATTTTCATCAAAATTCTGCCCCCGAGGTTTCCGGATATTGCGTCGATTCCAAATTTTAGAAGCTATTATTTCTGGAAGGGTCTGGAAGGGCGTAGGGAGAGGTGAAATGATTCTTGCTGATGATGTTAAAATAAGATATTAAATGCTACAAACATATAACAAATTTTAAGTGAATATTCTTTTAAAATATTATTTATGCTAGATTCCTTGTAATGTATATGAATCGTTAGATTTTAAATCCTCTACTTCTATAAAAGACAAAAATTCTTATCTCATTCTAAAACGTAGACTCTGTCAAAGGACAAGAAGAATGTGGCATCAAAATTTCTGACAGAAATCAGGAAGGCAGTGACAAAGATGAAGAATCTGTGGCGAGATCTCAGAGATGATCTGAGTGATAAAAAGTACAGGAAAAATTCCTCAGGGATACATAGAAGGAACGAAAGCAACACAAGTGCATAATTTCCAATCTCCACCTGAGAAACAAAATTTGGGTTTAATAGCAAGGTCATTAAGAATAAGTTCCTAAATACAACTGGCCTTTTACGAAAGTGAATATCTGTCCGTCTTCATACAATTCTTATTCCAATTTTTTTTCTACTCAACTGACAGTGGAAATCACAGTACACCTTAATCCAAACACACTGAAGCACATAAAGAGCAACAGTTTTCAGCGTCCCGTCAGAACTGTATATCAGCTGGACCCATTCGTCCTCTAATTCCCTTCAACTTTTAGTGTGTTTTACTACCCCAATAAAAGCATAAACAAACCGAGCAGTGTGAGGCACCACTAAATGCCACCGAACTATCGCAAACTGGTACCGATAGTTTTATTCATGCAAGCTAAGATAAAAAGGTACTAAAGGCACATTCATCAGTAGGAACGTCGCTACGTACTCTCAGTCATTATGGCCTGTAGTTTACTGTAATGAAGCAAATTTCAATTACTGGTTTTCAGTAATCCTATCTAAAGCTTGTTTTCACTACGTGGCAACTGAGCCAAGTTGTTGGAGTTCATTTTTAATGGCAAAAGTAGAGAGAGAGAGAGAGAGAGAGAGAGAGAGAGAGAGAGAGAGAGAGAGAGAGAGAGAGACCTTTTCTAGTGTCACAATTTGCAAATGTGCTGTTTAGTCTGGGTGTCTTTTGAGTAAATGTATATGCATGAGTCTAAAAGAACTCGGCTCAGCTGTGGTTAGACTGTTTTTCTTTTTTATTGTATCTCAACGAGGTGCTTTTTTACTGTTCTAGGTAAGACCACACGTTACTGAAAAGAATAACTCGCGCTTTTATTACCAGTATATTAAACATTCTTCCCACTGGGATACGGTCCTATTAAAAAAAAAAAAAACTTTTTCCGTCATTTCCGTGCTTACAAGAGGTGGAAAAGTTTACATAATCTTCAAATAATTGTAACTGAATTTTAATGGAGGTCATCTGGCGCAAATCAAACTCAGAAATTTGCGTTTTCTAACACGATTCTTTTTTGTCCTTTCACCGTGCACGTGTCGCTGTCAATGAGACTGGTCATTATACGTTCTCATTCCACCTGCATGTTGTGCAAGGTCGGGCAGACAGCCCTAACCGATGATTATTCACTGAGCAAGCCCTGTTGGAGCCCAGACCCTTCTTTTGTGCCGTGTAAACGGAACCATCAAGATCGATAAGCGAGGGTAGGTTAAGATCGCACCTGAGGGCCCCTTTCCTCGCGCTCAAATAGTTATTCTCTCATAATGCTGACGAACTTAATGATTTGTATATGGCAAAGAAGGATAATTTCTGCCGCTACGCATTACAAGCGTTCTTCCTTAAACATGAAAATGGTTTACCACTACGTATTCCAACAAGCAACACTCATCATCGAATACTAAGGTGTCCTGGGCGCTCCTGATCTGTAAAGATCAGTGACACACGAAATGCTAGGGGATTTAAAGAGGCCTCACACGGAGCTGGAACGAATTATGCTATGACGCGCGGCCTTGTGCTGCTTACCCTGAGAGATCTCGGTCTCGACAGATGCTACAGTTGATGTCTATAAGGAGATTACTCGACACAATTGCTAAAACTTGTTTCGCTTTATGACCTTTGACTTAGATAACCTCCGAGTCTATAAAAAGCAGACTCTAAAGATTGTGCAGTTTAACTTCAATTTTGCTATCCTATTACTCTAATAAAACCTGCCATTTTTAGTTTGGTGAGTTTACACTTTGGAAGGAATGTTCTTCTCGGAGTAAGTGTGTATTTAAATTTGCATTTAATTTTTTTGGTGGGGGGGGTGAGTTGGGTGGAAAATGGGAAAGTTATTACTTAATTCCATCTAATAAGATTTTAATAGATGACATTTTATGGCGTACCTACCTTTAATTCTATTCTGCTTTAAATTTTATTTTGGGTCTAACTTTAAAACAGTTCATGTTTTATCAATTACAGTCGGTTACAGTGAGCAGAGTAAATTTGTCGAAATCACTTTAGTTTTTTTTTCTGAGTCACCGTAAACTCGGTTCACTTTCGGACGTCTGCCAAATATACAACATTAATGTATAAACTTGCTCCATTTCTATGAAACGCAACTAACAGTAAGTAAACGATTCGTATGGGAAGCTTTGGAGTAGCTTTCTTACAAAACGGCACAAGAATGGTTATAAAAGATGACCTCTTTTCCAGTCTTTCTGGTGTAGGACGCAGTACGATATCCTTGGATATTTTAGTTTTAACCATCTGTGAATTCTGGGAACTTTTCGATGAATGATTTTCGAGGAAACTTGAGAAAGGTTAAAACTGGTTCTCTGTTTTCAATTACTCTTACTGGAGAAGCTAGAGCAATGATTTTTTTTTTAAGCACTTATTCTCTTGATGATATACTGTTGTAAGTTACAAATAACATTCTTGTTGAAAATATAATAATTCATATACAGATTACTTTTATTATGCATTGATGATTACTGGTTTCCTTTGTCAGCAATTCCCCGCCCCCCCTCTCTCTCTCTCTCTCTCTCTCTCTCTCTCTCTCTCTCTCTCTCTCTCTCTCTCTCTCTCTCTCTCTCAGCCAAATTCAAAATTCCAGAATATCTGGTTAATTGGTAACCCACTTTGGCATTTCATTTCTCTCTCCTGTTTCAACACATCCCGAAACCCAATAACACTGCCATGTCAGTAATGCTGCAAAGACAAAAGAAGTTGAAGTTGTATCATAAGAAAAGTGTAAAAACAGGCCACGTTACAGCATATCTAAATGGGTGAAGCGTCTGATAACATAATCTCTTTCTTATAGAGATGTGAAGCCGACTAAAGCGGGCCTGGAGATGATGTCAGCACCTGTCTTATCACCGTGAGCCCTTTTCTAAAGATTGTGTGGCAGAGGAGAAATTAAAATTAGAGTTAAAACGTCGTTTCGAAATGCTTTCAAAATTCATGTGCATATCACTTTCGTACGATTTATTCACAGATTTGCGGGTGTAGTCTGATATCCTCCGTAAGCTTATGGAGACAAAACAATTTTTTTTCATCACTGTATATGCTTTATCGCTGGATTAGCATTTAGTAGATGAATATACCCATTTCCCCCTAAAACCAAAAAATGTACAACACAAACTCACTAGAATGACTAAACTTTCCTAATGTACCCTAATTCACATCGAGCATGTCAGAAGGGCATTAACTCGACCAGCAAGTTTTCGAGAAATTGGATGCCCAAATAAAAAATAAAATAAAATAAAAAAGAACAGAAAATAAACAAGAAGAGACAGGAGCGGAGAATAAGCGTTTTGTAAAAGTTGTTGAGGTTTTTCCACGAGACAGCGTGAGGAGAGGAGCAGCTCAAATTGAAGACATCTTTATACAGAAAATCAAAAAGGCTGTTGCGGCGATGGAACTGACAAATATTTCTAATATTTCAACCGCACCGTATATGCAGCTCGCAAACCCAACAAGCATCATTTAATGGATTCTGCTCTTTGGGGCACAGACTGACTGTATCGGCCGCTTCATCTTCACACCTGCATTTTCGCTTTGAATATTAAGCATAAAACCCCGAGTTATTTGGAAATTAAGCCCAGCAATTTAGCCGGATGTATCTATTCAACCTGACGCAAATACGCTACAAGTAAATGGTATCAAGAATGAATATTGCGCTTGACTTTATTATGTACCTTCTAGGTTTTAATCTTACGCTTTAAAATTGCATTGATTACAACTGGGACACCTTTATTTACCAAATGGTTCGAAAAAATAAATTTTTAACATTCTCATTTAACAAATGAAAAGCTGCCTTAATTTTACCCTGGTTTTTGAATTCTGAATTTTATTATCGTCTCTTTCCTGTTATTGTTTTTTCTTTCTTGCACTCATTCTATTCTGTAGCTACGTTTCGGATCACATGAACAGCCTTGTGGCTTAACCATAAGAATGAGTGAATAATGACCAAAAAAAAAAAAAAACGCTGATAGTAACAATAATGAAACCTAACCAGAAAAATCTGAAATAAAAAAATAATATCGAAAATCATCATCGAAGATTTCATTGAGATATCCAACATCGTTTGGATCTTCGTTATTCGCATAAAACTATCACTTGCCGATAGGTTTCATATACGTTCTGGGATGTAATTCTATCGCCTCTTCAATTTGACTTTAATGATCTCTATCTGATAAGATTTTTTGCTTGTTACATATGGAATTTTCTGATAATTTCGGGATTAAATTGAAATATATAAAATCTATAAACTCCCCCCCTCTCTCTCTCTCTCTCTCTCTCTCTCTCTCTCTCTCTCTCTCTCTCTCTCTCGCTGGATATAGCTCTTTTGTGTGCGTGTGCAAGTTTACTTTTCACTTGTCGCTTTCTCTAATACATATAGAAAATATGACTTAATCATGCTCTACTTTAGTCAACTGGAAAGCGGTAAGAAAAAAAAATGCCTTTAGAAATCGAAGTACAAAATCACACCACAAAATATTGAGTAAAAGAATAAACACATGATCAGAGATTATCACCTTTGCCTTTATATTTTTCAGTGCTGCTCATAAATCTTTCAAAGGATCATTAATTCTATAAATTTCAGTACATAATCTATCATGGCGTAGGCTAGTGAGAAGATGGAATAACTTCATTTTCTAGTGATAAAGTTTTCTTTACAAAAGTGCTACCTCTCTCTCTCTCTCTCTCTCTCTCTCTCTCTCTCTCTCTCTCTCTCTCTCTCTCTCTCTCTCTCTCTCTCTCTCTATATATATATATATATATATATATATATATATATATATATATATATATATAATTATATTATCAGTTAGCAATGATATTTCTTTTGATGTTTATTATTATGATTATTTATCATCTATGCATTTTTTTTTTACTTCTCAGCCTAATGACGGGGAAATAGAATTCCCGAAACTCTGCTGATAATAATAAAGAAAATATTACGGATCTTAGCACTGGGGTTCTTGTTCCTGTACAGAATTTTACATGCATGCATACGACTATAATAAATCCTTATTCCCTTGCAAGAGGTGGCGCTAAAAAGGGCAGCTCGCCTGTTTTCAGCGTCCACAACCGTGGAATAACTGCCAGGTATGAAATTCACGGTTAAGGTCAAACGAGGGACGATGAGATTTCCCAGAACAGGCGTAAAGTGGTCTAGCCAGCTAGGAAATACAACACATGATCCGGCAAAGTTATACTAGACATATGTATACACACACACATATACACAGTATATATATATATATATATATATATATATATATATATATATATATATATATATATATTTATATATAATGTTGAATTTACATGGATTTTTAAAAGGGTGACTACAGAACAAGATTTAAAATTTTAAATCTTATGCGCTGACTTTATACCTTTGGCTGATTCTGTACAATATGCTTGAAAGAATCCTAACTCCGAGATTTTGCTTAAAAATCTGCTACTAGACGGAGGCTTTACGTCACCTTCTCTCTCGCTAAGTAATTAATACAGGGAAAGCATTATTACAGGTACTGATTTAAACTTTTAATGGAAAGGATTCGGTGGTTGCTCTTGACCTCATTAAAAAGGCAGCTCCGAACGTCAACGGAATTTCACTATCAAAGAAATCTCAAGAGGTACATTCACTTCAATGAACCACTCAGTAGATGTATTAAGGCTTGTCTCAAAACGGACATTTATTCAACTTTCCTTATAAATAAATACTGACGAAAGTAGGCATTACTGAGTTTTGAATTGTAATCAGAGAAACGACTTTTATAGGAGGAACAATTAAGACACTGGATGTCAGAAGTGGTCTGGATATCACTAGTAGTATAACTACTACTGTACTACTAGTACTACTACTGCTACCATCATTAGTGATGGCGTAGTTTCAAATCACAGATTCAGTCCGTTTAACCTTTTTCAATTGTAGCCACATCACCAAGCGGTAAGAAACGGGTGACTGGTTGCAGTTATGAAATATCCACAGCAAGATGGTTTGATTTTCTCTAAGATCATGCAAAACATTCAAATTATCCGGACCGATATACATAAAAGTTTTCTTGATTTTTAATAAAAATAATTATAATTATAAAGAAATTCAAATAAGTGGCACTGGGCGATAACCAGCGTTGACGTCACCTCCTTCTTAAGCCCCAGTATTTATTCGTACAAGCGTGTGTAATTATTATTATTATTATTATTATTATTATTATTATTATTATTATTGAATATCGTTTCACATTTCAAAAAATGTATCAAATGCTCTTATGCATCCATTTTTCAGAAACAATGGTTACAAAATTAACGTGATTAATTTCAGTAAATTTCAATATCCGAAAAGACTCGACTAGTGAAAAACTTAAAAAAAATAAAAAAAAAAATCCTGTTCTGCAAAACCTACATCTGTCAAATGACAGAATCAGGCACACTTACCATACCTAGGCCAGGAAGAGCACAAAATGTTTTAGCCAAGGTCAAACTTTTCGCCATGGATCATGACTTATGGTATTCGGTGAACAAAAACGGGATGCAATATGTATATACGTATATACATACATACATATATATATGCATATATATATATAATATATATATAATATAATATATATATATATATATATATATATATATATATATATATATATATATATATATATATATATATATATATATGTATGGTGCATGCCAAAACCTTTACCTCTGCGTTGAATGTAACACAGAGTGGTTAAGTTTATCTAGGGCACAAAAGGCCAAACCTGTTCAGGCCCAACAAATGCTTATGAAGAAAAATTATAAAAATAAAGAGGAAGGGGACTTTTTTATTTTTTCAAGTGTAGAGGAAAGGGGAGAATTTTTCAGATTTATTTTTGAAGTGCAAATGAATTCAAATACATGGATCATCTAAATCGTGCATGTGCTTATTGCCAAATACGAATCAACATTTGAAAAGAATGAAAATATTACTTTGCATAAAGCTAGAACTCTTCCCCAGCCGAGACCTAAAAGGCCGCGGTAAACCATGACGTCACATCCGAGGCACTCGGTCGGAACGACCGCATAAGAATTCACGGCACTAATTATGCAGGACAACTTTTACCAACACAATGATGGACGTCCATTAAATTAGACGGGAAGTGGCGTGAGGTATCTGGTCTACCGACAAGCGAGCCTTAATTTGTTCCTTACGATGATGGGCAGAAAGGTGAGAACGACCCATTTGTAAAATCCATATACAGACGCAGCGGTGTAAATATACAAAGGAGAGGCCTCGTGTTTTAAATTACCAAGGGAATATTGTAGTCATTATGACGAGCCACGAGCTTCCTCTTTCGACCTGAAAGGCGTAACCGAATTCTGTTCAGGTATATGAGGCAGTTTTTGGGTAGTGGTTTTATTTGTTTCATAATATATTTATAACTCCAGGAGCGTTCGCCAACTCGGTGTTGCCCTCAGTGCCAAGGATCATCGGACGCGTGAAATTAGATTATATTTAAAACCGATAATATGCAAAAACTGATGAAGTTTTCGCATGGATGAACCAGGTATTCGTATACTCAATAATAATAATAATAATAATAATAATAATAATAATAATAATAATAATAATAATACTTGAATGCTTTCTTCTCTTGGTTTAAGTAACATGACATAAGCCGGTTGCTTTATAATAAGTACTTAAACACGGCTCAAGTTGACAGTTCAACTCCTACACTCGACCTCTTCATCAAATATAAGCATACACATCCACAGACAATTTTATATATATATAAATATGTATATATATATATATATATATATATATATATATATTATATTATATTATATACGTACATATATATATAAACATACAGTATATATACACATACATATACAAATATATATAAACATATACATATATATATATATATATATATATATATATATATAAATATATATATACATACTTATAATTAATGAATAAACTTGTGTATACATAGATGCACTGAAGACCGTTAAAAATACATTACACATAAATCGTTTCCTTCACCCCATCAGTTAGCTTTTCGGTAACATGCTGAGAGAGAGAGAGAGAGAGAGAGAGAGAGAGAGAGAGAGATTAATCACCAATATACCCCTTATATAGCGAAGAGAACAGTTGTGCCATTTGTCACAAACACGTTCGTGTATCCATGATCTTAAGCCTCAACGTATATTCAGTGATCACATGACGAACCACAACCGAATATTATACATATCATGCATGAGGTATTTACAACTTACATGATCAACATCACACCTTACAATCTAAGCTTCAATGCAACATGAACGTTGTGACACATATACCAATTAAATGTTTTCTTTCCAGTACGGGTGACGCTGTACCTTCAGTAAAAAAAGCACTGTATTTAAATTGCATATTGTAGTATTTTAATTAATTTCAGTTTTATTTCTAAAATGCCTCTACAAAAGTGATCGAGAGCTTAATTATTCTAAATTTCATTTACGACACTCTTCCTCTTTAAAGTTTCTTCCTCTTAAAGTTTCTTTGCAACAATAAAAACACCACCTCTCTCTTCAAAAGTCCAATTGTCTCAGAAACAGTCTCTCTCTCTCTCTCTCTCTCTCTCTCTCTCTCTCTCTCTCTCCTCCAAAAGTTCATTTGCAACAATGACAGCCTCTTGTTTGTCTCTACAGTTTCAATTTCATTACTAAGGGACGTTCTCTCTCTCTCTCTCTCTCTCTCTCTCTCTCTCTCTCTCTCTCTCTCTCTCTCTCTCTCTCTCCTTCTCCTCTCTCTCTCCACAAGTTCATTTGCAACAATAACAGCCTCTTGTTTGTCTCTACAGTTTCAATTGTATTATTAAGGGACGCTCTCTCTCTCTCTCTCTCTCTCTCTCTCTCTCTCTCTCTCTCTCTCTCTCTCTCTCTCTCTCTCTCTCTCCTTCTCCAAAAGTTCATTTGCAACAATAAGAGCCTCTTGTTTGTCTCTACATTTTCAATTGCATTATTAAGGGACGTTCTCTCTCTCTCTCTCTCTCTCTCTCTCTCTCTCTCTCTCTCTCTCTCTCTCTCTCTCTCTCTCTCCAAAAGTTAATTTTAATTAAAAACCAAACAGGACCTTCTCTTTGTCCTTCCAAAAGTTTACTTATATTGAGGACCACCGCCTCCAACTCTCTCTCTCTCTCCAAAAGTTTATTTGCATTGTTAACCTCCTATTCTTTCTCTTTCCCTCCAAAAGTTCAACTGTACTGGTAACAGCTGGTACCTGGTCCCCCCATCTCTCTCTCTCTCTCTCTCTCTCTCTCTCTCTCTCTCTAAGCTGTTTGCATTGTTTATGGGGCAATCTCTGTCTGTCTGTCTGTCTCTTGAAACCTGCTCGAGAACCAAATCTGGAGGTAACTGCTTTGAAAAGAGAACCGTTCTTCCATTTACATAGCTGTCCGCCTTTCCTAAAAATTCGTCAGCCATTCACAGTATTCCATAATCTTTATACTAATAAAAATGTAAAAAAAAAAAAAAGATTAGTTTAACTGAAAAGAACAATTACTTAGTCAAAATAACCAGTCCAAAATACAAGGAAAGCAAGATATACAGTGAGAATGAATATAAGAATTATATCAAAAATATTCTCAAAAATAAGAAGTGAACTGCTAGAGTATTTTAGAAAGTAGCAAAATGCTATGCTTTCATTCAAGTCTACACGGCACGAGTTCTGGCAGAGAGCAGCCCTATCACTACTTTTCGACCTGATATATTTTTTTCAACATTATTCCACTGCAGGCTGAGTCACTGGACCTCCGAAGACAATTATAGCTCTGTAATATAAGTGACAGGGCCCAGCAATGAATGTTTACCCGGTCTATTGACCACCCGGATTTATGGAACCAATGCATGAATTTCAAGTTCAATTAATAATCATTATTTTCTTTGGAAAGTGTTCGGTTCAACATCCTTCACAAGGGTGGAAGCAAAAAAAAAAAATTAAATAAATAAAAAAAAATAAAATAAAAAACGGGTCCAGTAACAGAGAGGGAATTTGAGAATAAAAATTCATGTTCATTCGGCGGAAGAGAATATCATTTAATAAAGAAAAAATAAACGTCACGATTAGATCTAATCGTTACGAGACGAAAACCACAGTAACTTTTAAAGAGTCATGTACCAATATGGCAGCGGACAGGTTTTCCCGCGTTGGAGGTCAGGCTAGGTATTAGGTCAGAGGTTATTCTAGATTTCATTTACCCCCCCACCTTGTTGGGCAATAGATGCCTCCATAAATAAAAAGGCGCCTTCGTTAAAATTTGCCTTCGAATAGTTTTAGCATTACTCTCGCATTGTCTCACGTAGTTCAGGCATTAATTCCAAGCTCCGGCGGATATAAATTTACCTCGAAATGATTCTTTTTTTTTCGTGAAGTTTACCGCAATTTACCGCCGCTCGCCTGGCCGTGGAAAGGCAAGTGATAGAGGGTGAAAATACTGAAAAGTGAACTACGGCGTCGTAAATATCGGGAATTCATCGGGAACCCACAAAAGACAGAGTATTCATAACAAGATTATATGCTCGCATAACTTCCGAGATTTATTTACCTGATGAATATCAGCGGCTGTTGCTGTGATTAATAGGGATTGCTGATAACAACTTGTCCGGCAGCGGTGATTGATGGGATAGAAGCAGAACAGTAATGTCAGAAAATAGGTGAAATTAATCAAAACAAAATACAAGTATAAATACTACACAAACCTCCTGTCTTTGAACAGTAACTAAATCCCGAAGATTTATTTTGTTTAGAGCAATACTGACGGGATCCTTAGAGTATATCGGTAAAAGCAGGGGGGTCTTTTCCTACATTATTTCTTTTTTTATGTAATGCTAGCCTGGTCATAGTGCTTACAGAAAAAATTACTCAAAAATTCCGTAAAATGGTTTTTCTTTCATTTCCTCTCTGCTTATGAGTAACAGTGTGATACTCAGAGGTTCCAGGAAAATTTTTTTCCTTTATGTTTTTCTTCTCTTTAGAATAATACTGTCTTGTTTCTCATAGGTTCCAAAAAAACTGTCTAATAAGACTCTGAGAATACTTTTTTTCATTTTAGTTTTCTGTAAAAGAAAACTCTTGAGATGGCTATTTGTCTGTCCGTCCGCACTTTTCCCGTCCGCCCTCAGATCTTAAAAACTACTGAGGCTAGAGGGATGCAAGTTGGTATGTTGATCATCTAGCCTACCCTCAAATCATCAAGCATAAAAAATTGCAGCCCCCTAGAGTCAGTAGTTTTTATTTTATTTAAGGTTAAATATAGCCATGATCGTGCGTCTGGCACCGCTATATGTGCCAACCATACAGGCCACCAAAGAGTCGTGGCTGAAAGTTTCATGGGCTGCGGCTGAGAGTTTCATGGGCAGTGGCTAAGAGATTCATATAGCATTATACGCTGTACATAAAACACGATTGCGCCGCAGAAACTTCGGCGCATTTTTACTTGTTTTATTCATCATTCTTACTTATTATTTAGTATATTCTTTTATTTTGTATTTCTGTTCAGAACAACACCAGCGTGAGTCTCAGGGCTTCCCGAAAAGAAGAACTCTCTAAAAAATACGTTCAAAATCCTACTCTTTTATATGTGTTCCCTAATAACAGCTTTTATTCTTCTATCCCTTGTATCTCAGGATAAGAGAAGGCGAACAAAGAGAGAAAGCCAAGGGGGGAAAAAGATGTCGGGGAATAATTGCCTTATCATATAATTACTGGATAATTAGATGCATTGTCCGCCGGTGAGATTCATAACCACACTGTAACCTTTATTACTAAGAGGTTACCGTGGATGTGTTAATCCCAGTATTTGCATATTAGACAAATTTTTCTTCATTACTGAAACTTCAACTCGAAATTCCTGACCAGACTTTGAATCAAAATACGCGTTCAAAAGTTTAAGCAAGTTCTCGAGCAAACTGTAAAAATTATCTTTAAAATATACTCCTTGATCAAGGTATAAAAAAAATACAGAGTGTAAAACTCATAAATGAAGAAAGTTCTCCGGCCGAACTTTAAAAACTGGTGATCAAATTTTAAATAAGTTTGCTAACAACACCTTTAAATACCACTTATCGAGCGTCTGCATAGGTTTTTTGACCAGAGTACAAAACCTGTTGGTAATTTTTTGACCAGATTACAAAACTGTTAGTATTTTAAAATGTTTTCTGACTAAATTGTATATGCTAAAAATAAAATTCACGCACGTTATCTGTATACACAATAAATTCTACCTACAGAACCATTTAATATTACTTTACATATACATCTTGAGACGAGTAAAGTAATGTATACTGATAAAAAAAATGCCGTATTACAATACAACTTGATTCAAGTTTTGTAAAAAGAATACATAATCATTATAACATTAAGAGTATCTAAATATTCCAGGGCAGACATGTCTAGCAGAATATTAACACGTCTCAGTTGGTCTGACGAGTCCAGAGGGTCACACCAAGCCTCTTATACTTTTAATTCCTCATCATACGTAAGGGTCACCATAGGGCAAAGGGCCAGCTTAATCTAAATCCAGCCACCATCTAGAACATGAATAACGAAGTATTCATTAGTGTCAGAATGGCGTACCTAAAGAATCCTGCGTATGCGTCATGACCTTTTAATTTGCGCCTTCCCACGCTATCAGAGTTAACGGGAGAGTAAAGCCATTATTTTATCACTGCTAATGAGATATGCAGTGCATGAAAAAAATAATGATTATAACACCCAACATTTGAAGGGATCCATAATGACACATAACAAATAAAAAATTTGGCGGCGAGTTAACATTTATATGCAAATTCACCACCGTATTCATTATTTGTTACGTGTCAGTATGGTGTTCCTCAAATGCGCACCTATCATCATAAAAAGAGCAGAACACAAAAGACAAAAAGTTGGAGAACATCTTGTGGTCAGAAAGTTTCCCCGACAAGTAAGAACAATAATTGCACAGAATAATCTGTAAGTGTACATTGCAAACAAAACTTAATTCCGTTGTAAATCGTGGACAAACAGACAAATACACATAAACACCAATTGTAAGGTCACCTCAGGTCATGTTAGTACAGGTGACCCCAGGTGATAGTGAGCACAATGCCACCCACTTCACATAACCTCTTTAGCCCCTCTCATTCCCTTTCCCGGGTTCCCCCTACCCCGTGCCCCACGGACTTGACTTACAACTAAAAACTTTATGGCCATGCCAAGTACCTGATAATACGACCATTCTGCGGGGGATTCTATGCTTTACGACCCTGCTTCCCAGAGGTCGTTTTCGTGGACGGGATGAAGGATGTACGATCGTTGTGAAATCTGTCATAAAGTGAGAAAATTGAAGTTCACGCAGGAACATAAATGGATCACCCAGGAGAAGTGCCAGGCTTGGCATGTATTTATCTCTTCCCATCTAGAAATCATTAATTCTTCCACGAATATTACTTCAGGTGTTGAACTACTAAAGATGATATATGGTCTGCTTGATTTTTCTCATCCCAACACCCACAAGATCTGGAGATCCATCGGATCTTTAAACAAATCAGCCATCATCAACGTTTTCTCCTGAGCTCTCGCAGGCAGCAAGGAGAGAGGCAGATTGAGAGAGAGTCGAGTGGTGGGATATCCCTTCGTTTATTACGAGAGGAACTGCTGGACCGGAATCGATGGAAATCACTTAAACGAGAAAAGATTCCTTTGGAAGTGCTGTGAGTCACGCGCCCTTTATGACGCCTCGAGGAAAACCAACACATGAACGGTGGAAATCACCGAACGCATTGTGTAGAATTTAAGATCTCTCGTTAAACACTTTCGTATCATGCCAAGCGTTGAAATCACCCAACCATTCAGGCTGCCCGAAAATATTTCGCTCGAGCTAAAGGAAATAATTGCTTTCGCTCAGAGGGGTTTTTGTTTTCATTACAATTGAGGAGTAGCAAATATGCCACAGAGGGGAGGGGTAGAAGTGCAAGTCTCCGTAAATACTTTCTCAAGTTTAACATTTTAATTACACTCTGAGGCTATTTCAGGAAATGGAGTTTTCAGCTGGTGCCTCATTACTACCACCAGCTGTACACAGCTTATACGAAGATACTGCTATCATGAGCTCTTCTTTCGCTTCACCTTTGTGCTTGCCCACAAACAAGAATAAAGTAAAATATAAGGAACGGTATGATAAAAATAGGAAAAGGAAATAATTAGGCGAAATAACTGGTGTGGTTTATGAAGGAAAGAGGCGGCCTATCAATTAGTTGGTAAATGCAGCAAGTTAAGTAAATGCTATAAAGCAACAAAAAGTTTTCTTTTCAGGTCTCTTTTCTTCCTGTTGGTAATTTTCTTTTCAGGTCTCTTTTCTTCTGTTGGTAATTTTCTTTTCAGGTCTGTTTTTCTCCTGCTGGTAATTTTCTTTTCAGGTCTCTTTTTCTTCCTGTTGTAATTTTTCTTTCAGGTCTCTTTTCTTCCTGTTGGTAATTTCTTTTCAGATCTGTTTTCTTCCTTTGGTAATTTTCTTTTCAGGTTTCTTTTCTTCCTGTTGGTAATTTTCTTTTCAAGGTTTCTTTTCTTCCTGTTGGTAATTTTCTTTTCAGGTCTGTTTTCTTCCTGTTGGTAATTTTCTTTTCAGGTCTGTTTTTTCTTCCTGTTGGTAATTTTCTTTTCAGGTCTCTTTTCTTCCTGTTGGTAATTTTCTTTTCAGGTCTGTTTTCTTCCTGTTGGTAATTTTCTTTTCAGGTCTGTTTTCTTCCTGTTGGTAATTTTCTTTTCAGGTCTGTTTTCTTCCTGTTGGTAATTTTCTTTTCAGGTCTGTTTTCTTCCTGTTGGTAATTTTCATTTTAGTTCTCTTTTCTTCCTGTTGGTAATTTTCTTTTTAGGTCTATTTTCTTCCTGATGGTAAACAGATTTTAAAACAAGAATACAATGAGTACAAAAATGCACCGACACCTGTCTTTATTTTATGAAAAGCAAGTTTAGTGAAACGCGGATGTGAACACAAAAAATAGGGTTTTTGAAGCAAAGGCCGGGGGCTAGTTAAAAAACAATAAAAAAGATAATGAGTGATACTCAACGGAGAAGGATGAGATAAACTCGTCCCTCGAAAGACTGATTATAAGGTTCACGGTCAACGGAGCAGATAAAGGGAAAATTCCAAAGCTTACAAGCAGAGAAAACAATTAACACACAAACACACACACACACACACACACACACACACATATATATATATATATATATATATATATATATATATATATATATATATATATATATATATAGGTCAACGGAGGCAAGTAAAGGGGAAAATTCCAAAGCTTAGAAGTAAAGAAAGAATTTCACATATATAAATGTGTGTGTGTGCGTGGACAATGATTCAGTGTGAGCGTGTATGTATGTATGTATGTGTGTGTGTATATATATATATATATATATATATATATATATATATATATATATATATATAATAAATATATATATATATATAATATATATATATATATACATACATATATGTATATATATATATATATATATATATATATATATATATATATATATATATATATATATATATATATATATATATATATAAGATGTTATTATTAACTATGAATTTCTGAACAGTTTAGTGATCTCCATGCCTACTTTGTGGTAGACATTATAACAGAAATAATAGCTGAAAATGCTGAGAGATTTCTTTGCTCTTATTCATTCAATATTTAACCCTCCAGTGATCGTCCGGTGGCTTTTCGAGTCAATGAACAATAATCTCAGTTAAATGTTAATATTCCATAAAACAATGATACATATTCTGCAAAGAAATACCTTCGATTGTTGGGCTTATCCCTGACCTTACAAACATACGACCGGATGAAAAAACTATATAATTGCAGCTTACGGATTTCTCTGTTCTCCCCCCCCCCTCCCACCCCAGACCCCCACAGTCTCTCTCTCTCTCTCTTTTTCTTTTTTCCCCTCTCTCTCTCGTTTAATTTTACACGTTTCCCGCTCATCAATTCACAAAGTTTATGAGGGTTTAGTCACTGCAACGAGAGACCTGGACATCCTTAAGACCTAAGGGTAACCAATATAGGTATTATCGAATACAAGATTTCTTAAGATTTGGCTCAATTTACGATCAATCGCGACGTAGTGATAAAAAAATATTGGCAATGTGCTTTTTCCAGCATAGGTCCATTGTCTGGCCGGTCGATCAGTCATATTCAGAAGGGCAACATTCACAAATTCCTTTTCTGCGAAACTTACTGCTTTCAAAGGCTGGAGGAAAATGATTCAATTGCATCTTTCGTTTTAGGTGATCTTGCATGGTGTGACCTAGTTATTCTGCTCCTCGGTATTAAAACCTTGCAACACCTTTTCTCGCATTTCTAAGCTCCCGGACATTCATATTTTGGAATCAGAAAATCGCACTATTAGACCTATCTCGGTTAACTGGGAAGAGTTCAGATGTCCACACTAACCTTCTTACTCCCTCAGTAACTTACCATACATACGCCCTCGCTGGCATAAGGTCGGTTTAATTCTACCTACTAAATAACGAAGAGCATTTACTCAGAGGTTAAGCAGCTCGTCCGCCGGCACTGGCTCTTGCTTTTATAATCAGGCCCTTAACCCGTAACGTCAGGACATTTTCGTCTTAAATTATTAGAGCTAAGAGACAGGTCCTGCTTCTTCAACTTTACAGACACCCTCCCCAACAAACCCCCAAAAAAAAAAAAAACATCGTCTCAGGATCCTCGAGTGGATCAAGGCCATAAATTCGAAAGTTCATTTGACAATTGAGGTGTTCAGAGATACAAGAGCATGTAGCTTCCAATTGCTGATTATATCCCTAAGTAGCATCTGGTCCGTAAGTTAACCAAAACAACTTGTTGGAAATTTCTTTTTCCTCACGTAGCAACGTGTGAATACCAATCATAAGCAGGAAATATTGCGGGCAAATACTGCTCCCTGATTTACTTGACTGGAGAAAGTGAGATAAAGTAAGAGTAATTTCTTGGGTTATTGCGAACCCAACATCCATAAACAACCTTTGAAACTCGCTCGCAAAGTGAAGACGGCGATAAGCGTTCAACGCTTCGATCGCCATGTAAATGAAGTCCGCCATTGTTCGAAGCTAGGCTAAAGCTCTCATTCGCGTTCATAGAGCCTTCAGTTCTTCTCGGGCATTTTCTCATTTTTTTCAAAATCGCTTTTCGAATAACCCTTGGTTCATATAGTGCAAAAAGACTTATATACAAAGACAAGGTTTCTTTCAATTTAATTTTTTTTAAAACAGTTTTTCAGAACGTCCGTTTAATTGCAACAGCAGTAAATTTTGATTTGAAAGTCAAGATCTGGCATTTTGAATTCTCTACGTTGACTCATACTTGCAGGACGAATTTATCTCAGAAACTACTCCTACTCATAACTCCAACCGTCATGGAAGAGGAAAAATGTAGCAGAGAGAAAATACCAAGGACAAAGTCATCAATGTTTATATGCATTAGACCAAAAAAATAAAAGAAAAAAGATAATTTATGGGCAATTCATAATAAAGTCTTTTAATAGCTGTTACCTCCATTTAATATACATTAAAATAGGTAGTTATTCTTAAGAATGTGACTTTTGCTTAACTGCCAGCGTCTTTGAAGATGATATGGATCAATTACTCATGAAAAATTAAACATACCTTTCTTTGCATTGCATTTAAAATGATCTAGTTCCCTAGTATATTTTCATATAGAAAATACAAAATAACGTAAAAACGAGAATATCGACGTTTGTCCGTCCCTGATAAATATGGGTAAATTTTTCAGAACTACAAATTAAGAGATTTCTTTAAAAGAACATTCAGTATATCCAATATGGGAAGAATTTTATCAATCATCATATTAAAAAAAAAAAAGGCTTCGATTTATAATCTGACCAACTCGTTCATCATCCACTTTTTTGACTTAGATAAATCTGGAAATTCTCGCGACGCATAAATCTTCAGTGCGATGCTCCCTGGAATTCA
>NC_089793.1:15947823-15977823 GCF_040412425.1 Macrobrachium rosenbergii | reverse complement strand
AGGCGACCCATGTAGGTACCTATGTAGGTAACTAACTGACCCCGGAGTGTGTTGCTCATTAATGATATTAGGATAGATACAAATAATATATTATGGACCACTAGGAAATGTTCCAAGAATGCCATTCAAGGCCGTAATGACAATCAAGAAATTACAGGTACATGGGAAGCAAAACATAGTCCTTTCATGCCTCATAGGAGCTTGGTAAGCTGAGACAAGACAATCTGTTTCAAATGCGTAGAAGTTTTCAGAGCTTTGTAAAGGAAAATTATTATGCAGTCGAAAAACGATTCATTCCTTTTCGGTCGGTCCCATAGTATCCTCAGAATAAAGAAAAGTTCACCCTGTTACTGAAGTACTTATACAGAGCTGTAGGAAACTATTGTAGAAAAGAGAATATTTAGTTAATTCTACAGAGTTGAATATAAAAATAAAAACGCTTTAATACGCTTTATTAAATGAAAACGAAAACGTACCGCATATATAAATATAAATTTATAGAAAAAATACAAATGTATACAATGGTAGAAATGGGATGACTGGCAGAAACGAAAACAGAAAAAAGAAAATATCAAACACTCTCATCCACCTCCTGCCCTTCCTTCGGTTCAGGCTTTTAATTATTCCCCTGCGCATTTTTACTCTCCCCTGGCTGCTGATAACTTTTCCTTCTTCCCTTCTAATGTCAGCAAATAACGTGTCAGTTTTATAGCTTATAAAGACCGCCGTTACGATCGTTTGCTTCTGTTGTGCAAGCAAGCGCCTTTCAAACGATAAGAGAGTTCTAGCGCACAAAAAAGAGAACGCAACCGTTCCAAGCCAATAGAGGGCAGCCGATGAAAAAAAAAAAAAAAAAAAGGTAAAGAAAAAAGGTACCGATTCAGCGCAAAAAAGAACGTGGCCCTTCATCAAAAGAAAACGCGACCGTTGAATAAAGCAATAAAACGAAACCGTTGCATATCAAATGAGAACGCAAACACAGATTAAGAAGCGAGAACGCAAACGCTACATAACAAACTAGATCGCAAACGTTGCTCAACGAACAGAACGCTACTGTTGCGTACTGAATGAGAACGCAAACGTTGCTTAACTAAAGAGAGCACGGCTGTTGAATAATCAAATGAGAACGCCATCGGTGCTTAAAAATGAGAACGCGGTCATTGCATAATAGATGAGAACTTGAATGCTACATAAAGAGAGAACGCAAATGTTGAATAACTAGACACTGCAACCACTGCGTAACAAAGAAGAATGACGCAATCGAGTTCTGAAGCAGATGATAAATTTTTGGACCGCAAAGACAAAAAAGAAAAGAGTAACTACTTTACCATCATAATCTTAGTGCAGTTTTTGCAGTTTTTGTGAGTGAAAATTTCACCAAACTTATTACCAATGCTTCCTGCCTTCAAATCTTGCGCAATGATTATGACAGGTGAAGTCGTTTGGAAGAGAAATATATATATATATATATATATATATATATATATATATATATATATATACACATATAATATACACATATATATATATATATATATATATATATATATATATATATATATATATATATATATATATATATATATATATATATATATATATTCTCTCTATATATATTATATATATATATATATATATTATTATATATATTATATGGAACAAAGAATAGATACAAAAATTTGGCCTCAGTTCCTTACCAAATTGTTAAAGTCAGTAAGTAACAAGTCAAACACTGAATAAATGTGAGGTGAAGGAAATAAACTCGAATTTTCATTGGTTACATATTATTACAAAAATAAAGGCCCTACGATAATATAGTCAAGAAATGAGTAACAATGTCGTAAAGTAAAATAACAAATATTTCCTTCATTAAATACTGGCATCTGTTGCTGAGAGAGAGAGAGAGAGAGAGAGAGAGAGAGAGAGAGAGAGAGAGAGAGAGAGAGAGAGACTAAAACCAGCTATTAAATTGCGTAAAGGAGACATTCACAGGAATATTAATTTTAGAAACTTCGGTGAATGTCATCTCAATAAGCAGGACCTGACGCGCATCAAAAGGTCATCATCAGGTGAGCAGTGATACGTGGGTGGAAGGACAGCGGTATACCTAACTCTGACTTTTTTTTCCCTCAGTGAATTTTTACTTAATTTAATTTACCTGTCATGAAATGTCATCTGAATCGTAAATACGGAGGAGCTATTCGCGGTCTGAACATGTATCTTTCTCAGGAGGTGTTTTTGCAAGGTGGTGAGGACTGGACAGGGGATTTCTTTAAGCTAGGAAAACAGAATACAATCTTTTTAATTGTAACTGATTTAAGTACAATAAATAAAGATTGAGACAATACGGTAGTAATTCATTTGAGTCACGAACATCGTGTAACAATTTTTAAAGACAAGACAATATAATCAGCCCCTTCCACTGGCAAAAATAAATGTGAAATCTCAGAAACATATGTAGCACATGAAACAGCTCAGCTCTCTCTCTCTCTCTCTCTCTCTCTCTCTCTCTCTTTCTCAATGCTTTCTTTCTTAACAACGTCACAGAACATACTTACAGAATTTTGACCAGAGGGCGAAAGACGCTATGATGATAAGAAATTAACCAGTGATCACAAACTTGAAAGTCAAGGCGTGCCTCGACACAAACACTAATGGACTTTCGAGTGACACCGTTTCACTCCCCAAAGAAGCACTTGAACACGCTGTCAGGAAAACAACATAATTCTCCACAAGCGAGTCAGAGGATCAGTAAATCAAAACTGGATCCCCGCTTGATGCGGATGACCTTTTACAAATCTTCGGTAGCACCTGCTCGGTTTGCACTACCGCCCGGTCCTCTCTTAAGCGTATGTCACACGAAACCGAGAAATCATTCCAATTCAAGTGACACGCCATGATTCACTCGCACACAAACACACTCACACACGCACGTCCACCAGACGTCCTGTCCGAGTGAATCCCAGACTGACTGACTCTCATTAACCCAAATCGATGACATTCTTGGCAGACCTTGTTAGTGGGAATAGAAACTTGTCTTTTTTCAAGGGTAAGTTCAAGAAAATATCAGAGGCGGTGGTTAATCGCATGAAATGTTCAGCGGTCTTGGACGAGTTCCTAAGACAAAATTAAAAGTTAGAAATATTCAAGTTATCTTTCCTGTTTTCAGTGCGTTCTACTCATCGACGGCCTCGTAAGACGACATCTTATTATCACTTATTCTTAAATGAATTTATATATATATATATATATATATATATATATATATATATATACATACACATACATACATTTAACAAATTTCATATCAATGTATTGCTGCTATTGCTGTTACGTACCAGAATGGAATGCATGTCGCAACCCATATAACAAAATTAACGAGGGACAACCATATACTTTGTTAGTTTCTTAAGCCCTGAACACTGGTAAATGTGGAAGAAAACAGACAGGCCAGATATTTTCCTGACAAGCGCATGAAGGAACTTATGAATTTCGAGGGATTACAAGCTTAGCTTACAAGCTTGCTAATCTCGTAACGAAATTCAATACTCTATCCGAATGAACTTATTTCTGTCCATTTGAAACGCAAAGGGCTGACTGGTGGGTGCGTTCGCTGAAACATTAGCCCTGAAATAGGTCTGTGGATGTCATTACCCTTCAAATGAAGCTTAAATTACCAACAGGTGCACGAAGGGGGTTAAATCACGCGGCTTCTTACCTGTCATTCGTCACTGTATCAGAATGTGATTACCATACATAACTTCCAAAAATCGTTATTTAGCAGTACCTACAAAAACGAAAAACACAAAAAAACTTGATAACCCACTTTCTTCCACATTTACCAGTGCTCATGGCTGACTCATAAACTGAAACATATGGTGTTCACTTGTCAATATAGTTCTCAAAGACATATTATATATATATATATATATATATATATATATATATATATATATATATATATATATATGTGTATATATAATTTATATATATATATATATATATATATATATATATATACATACTCTGAGTATATGTATATATATACAGGCATATATATATATATATATATATACATATATATATATATATATACAGGCATATATATATATAATATATATATATATATATGTGTGTGTGTGTGTGTATGTATGTATGTATGTGTAGGTAAGCATGCTTGTGCACGTGCAAGTACGTAAATCGTAACATGAACTACAAATACAGTTTACAACTAGACTTAGTCAGCTAACATCATCTCTTTATCCAGTTGGAGCGCTTTAAGATAATATTTTCTTATTACGAGCACACAACAAGGTCTAATTTACATGTCAGAACATTGTGAGGGCATGGCATTTTCTTCAATCTGGTGTAGCTTTCATCTTTCATTCAAGATCCGAAAGCTGACACAAAACGAGAATAATAAATTGCAGATTTTACCTGACGATAATGACTTTCATTGGCTGGTACTAAAGCCATAATAACACCAATACTTCCCTTTCCACGCAAAGGTCAATGGGACGGCCAATTCAAGGCTTTTTTTCCAGTCCAGGCCTAATGAAAGCAAGCAAAAAAAAAAAAAAAAAAAAAAACTGGGTCCTAAAAGACGGCAGTTAATTATGGAATCATTCCATGGAAGCAAACGAAAACCTATAAACCAGATTTACAGAATCAGTTTCGAAATAAATTCCTTCCTATCTGTCTTATATAATTAGGTCAAACTTATATGAACGAATGAGCGACTATTGCGCACTGGCCTGATTTAAGTCCAGCATAAGAGTAATAATAAATCTCAAAGTCTCACATTTATAAAGGCAATAATTTTAAAAAGTACAAAAACATAAATG
The DNA here is from genome assembly GCF_040412425.1 of Macrobrachium rosenbergii. Classification (NCBI taxonomy): domain Eukaryota; kingdom Metazoa; phylum Arthropoda; class Malacostraca; order Decapoda; family Palaemonidae; genus Macrobrachium; species Macrobrachium rosenbergii. The sequence goes on along the minus strand of NC_089793.1, from coordinate 15,972,979 downwards.
AAAAAAAAAAAATGGATATTTATATACATATTTTCAGGCCACGATTATTAACCTTAATCCAAAAGAGTAATTTCGAAAAAATGTAATGGAATATTGAGGCACACTAGACTTTCGTCTCTTATGAAAAAAACTACATACACTCTGGAAGTGTGAAGATTTTAGGTAATCATGACAACTGTCTATAATGTTCGATAACATAATATGAGTCAAAACGATATCAATTTGAGTTTCGTAAAATTTCTTCGTCTGCTGAGGTCATCCTTATCTGAGGTCCCAGAGGGCAAATAATATAATGCCAAAAAATTATGTTTCTAATGAACAATGATAAAAGCATAATATCTGCAGCCCTAACAATGAAGCTTAATCAAATACTCAAGGCGAAACAGGGTGCAATAACGAAGAAATAATTAAGGGCTAATGTTAGGAAATACTCCATGGAAATAATTACAAACAAAAGTGCGGAGGAAGGGTTAGGGGTGGAAAGGGGTGAAGGGGAGGGAGGGTGCGATAACGGTCGCGTGCTTCATCGACATCCAGAGACCCAAAGTAAATTTGGAATTTTGCCAGAGAGAGGTGATTGCTTATGTCCTAATTCTTTCCGAGAGCCTTTCGTAATCATTACATCCGGGCAATTGCCCGCCACGTCATTCTGAAAGGAGTTTACGAAGACCCCACCCAGGTTGCCCTAGTTTTGCTGACGGGGGCTCTTCCTCAGGCCCCCCAAGACTGAGCGCCTGCCTTTCGCGAGCGAGTGAGATTTTATTTGCTAAGAGCACAGCAGGCAACCGACCAAGGATATAAAGTCTCGCAGCAGCCTTAAAACTGATGCCGCGTGCCAGAAGGCTTTAAAATCGGATTGCTTGAAGGGGCGGGAACGGTGCCTTCGCAGTGCTGGATGACTGATTGGTGTATGTCAAACTGGCGTTACAACCACATAAAAATTCATAAGACTAGCATACAAACCATTCAAACATATAAGAAGCATTGATTAATGGCAGGCGTGATAGGCTAGAGGTCGCTGGTACGAAAAGGTAATTCGGGAATAGGTTAGGAGGGGCTATGTTGAAAAACCCAAGAGCTTGGGCAAACAAGAGTTCTATTGAAAGAAAAAAAAAAAGGCAACCCATTCTGAAACTTCATTGCACACTTTATTAGGTTTGATAGCTCTCGATCACTTGCACAATACTTCAAGTACTGAGTACACCTCTCGCATATATATCCTTAGTTCTCTAACTACTGTTATGGAGACAAGAATTTACAAGGGGCTACTTCGTTTATATAAGTGTGGAGGTGTACGGTACTTATTTGTGAAACAATAGTGTGAAAGGAAAAATATAATCTTTATGTTCACACACACACACACACACACACACACACACACACATATATATATATATATATATATATATATATATATATATATATATATATATATATATATATATATATATGACATTTTTAAAGTTATTAATATTATGTCATACAGGTATAGTGAATTCAATATTAATGCTTTATTTATGGTTAAATATTTACTTATTTTTCATCATTAAGAAATTTCCCTAACAAAGGGCAGGTTCCCAGAAAAAAGACAATGTTCACAGCCACATTCACACTTCACTGCCGAATCGTTCCCTAACGGGGCAGGTTCCCAGAAAAGAAAAGACAATGCTCACTGTCACATTCACACTTCACTGCCGAATCGTTCCCTAACGGGGCAGGTTCCCAGAAAAGAAAAGACAATGCTCACTGTCACATTCACACTTCACTGCCGAATCGTTCCCTAACAAGGGGCAGGTTCCCAGAAAAGAAAAGACAATGTTCACTGTCGCATTCACACTTCACTGCCGAATCGTGAATGAATCTCCAGTGCAAGAAACTTCCACAGCACGCTCAGTGCATTGAATGCTCCTACACACGCTGTGCCATTCACCTCTCTTCCACGCTCACTCTCGATTTCTGAAGCCGAGGCCCCTCATTCCAGTACCTCTATCCCTTTTTTGACTATCCTCTACTCCTTACTGCCAACTCTCAGAACTGTATACTTTTTTCACCAACCCATCAACCACCATTCTCCTACAGGACCAAACCATCTCAAAATACTCTTTATCTTTCATTTCACCAAGACCAATCCTTTTACCATTCCGTCTACGTATTTTCACAGTTCTCTCCTTTTCATTTCTTCCTACTGCATAAATACCACGTAAATTATTAATTCCTACGGCTTCCTCCTTCTTTCTTTCATCTGTAGTCAACATCTACACTTCACATTCATAGAGGAGTGCTGAATCAACAAAAACCTTCATACATTTCAATCTTGGCATCTATAAACATACCCATTTTCCTCGCAATCTTTTGCATACGTTCTGCCACCTTTCTTGCTTCACCTACTCTTTGCCTCATATCTTCTGTCATCATACTATCATCACAAACAATTTCTTCCAAATACTTATAAGAGTCAACTGCTTCCATTCTTTCACCGTCCACAGTAACATTCACTACTCCGTCTTCCTGTTGCAAGCACTTTTAAACCCATTCACTAATCTCTGCAGTTTTTCTTCGCTGTTGCCAGTCAGGACCGTATCTTCCGCGAACATCAGCCATTCCACATTCCACACCCACCCATCATGATATCCCACAACTCTGAACCTTCACCTTCTGTCCCTTATACAGACCATTCAACGAAGCTTCGGTTCTTATGCTTCCAAAAACCTTTTGTTTTATAAGTTCTGATCTAATACGGGCAATTGGCAATTTAACTTCGTGTTTTTGAAGCAACACAGGAAGTAAATATGATATAAAAATAGGTGTATTTTATTAGGTTGTAAGATTACCATAATATTAATCAAATAAGGACAGAAACCCATAAAAAAGCTGAATTATTTTCCACTTCCCTGGTGAGAAGAGACAATCAAACAATGCCAAAGATATCACTCCCACCATCAAGACTTTGGGGGTCAGAAGAAATATTCCACTTTCTTTCTGAAAGCCAGTCGTGCCGTAAGTGTGTCATAATCATACACCTTGGAAATATCCGGACGGACATTAACGCCCATTATCAAAACAACGACAGAGAATAATTGATTTACGGAGATCACAGATAGCGCTAATTCGCCCCCGCAAAGTGTTGATTTACAGCTTTTCCGCACCTCCACAACCGACTCCTGAGGTCCACCGCGCAGCCTGGACGCGAAAGGGCGTTGAATGCAGCGCTCGCTGGTTGTTCCATATGCATGTCCGATACACATAACAGGCCTCCGATGATTTAGTGGACAGAATCAATTGTTAAAATTAGCCACCGATGCCACGTCTTTTTGGCAACGAGCTGATACAACAAACCGAAAGCTCGGAGGTCCGGTCATTACGGCGGGTTTTACGGCGAAGTTTATGGTCCCGACTACAACGCGGACTCCTCCGGCCACACGGGTTTTTGGACGATGAATCTACATAAAATCAAAGAGTTAGAGAAATTATTAGACTGGTGTTTTATGGCCAGATGGCCCCGTTGGTGGCCTGCATTTCCTCTCTCTCTCTCTCTCTCTCTCTCTCTCTCTCTCTTTCACAAACACACATACACACACACAAGGTCCCAATAAATTTCACCAAAGTGATAACCGAGGGAATTTTTGGGATACTGGAATACCGTTAGAAACTTTACAAGCTATATCATATTGTAAGTTGAAATACTACCAGTACAAGGCAAAGGCAAGTTGAAAGACCTTCCTCTAATTAACATATAAAGAAACACAACAACTCGTACAATTTCATTGGTTTCTTCCCCTATTAACATATAAAGACAAAGAACAACTTGTACAATTTCACTGGTTTCTTCCAAGTATGACAGACCCCGAATCGTTTGAAACCAGATCGATTTTCCTAGTTTAAGTCATAAGTTCCAGCCATGTCTATCAATTCCATTTACACTGACATTTAAAACAACAGTTTATCCTCTAATTTTGATTAAGCACACATGGAGCCGATAAACCTTTCGTCCATTTCTTTGAGAGAAACCCCAGGTAGGTCGAGGCCTTTAAGGAGGTCTGAGAGTCATAAATCATCTGTACTTTTTGTTCTCGTCTTTTTACTGCCACGAGATGCGTTCAGCAAATGGGAGTCTCTAACTGGAAATGCCTGAAATATTGGAAGTCCGCGTAAATAAAAATAAAAAGGCACTTGAAGCTAAATGACTTCGCATCAACGTTGAAACCTCTTTTTACTACTTAAAAGCAGGTAGAATATTTTAATACTTAAAAGCAGTTGGAATATTTTAATACATACAAGCAGATAGAATATTTTTTATACTTACGGGCATATAGAATATTTTAATACTTAAAGGCAGATAAAATACTTTAATACTTAAAAGTAGATAGAATATTTTATTATTTAAAAGCAGACAGAATATATTAATATTCAAAGCAGACAGATAGAATATTTCAAAACTTAAACGAAGACAGACTATTTTAATACTTAAAAGCAGATAGAATATTTTAATACTCAAAAAAAAAAAGATAGAATATTTCAGTTCCATAGAGCAAGGTTTGATTGTCTAACGATGCACTGAAGGAAGAATTTGAGAACAAGGCAGTTACCATGAACACCAAATCGATATGCAGCAAAATGTATGCGGATAAAAGTTCTTAAAAGTTGTGTAATTCCAAACAAAATTTGACGTGCCTAGTTTTGCTGATTGAAATTTATTAAATGAAATTTATAAGGATCAATGAAGTTACGATAATGAACAGCGGTGGCATAAAATGACGCCAAAAATGCTTATGAAAATGAGTAAGTTATAAAAACTAATAACATGTAAAAATTAGTAACTTATTTTATATTTATTTATATAAGTTTCTGATCTTTCAAACAATGTTCCAGAGTGCATTAAACTGGGGTTTATGCTCGGCCCTAGGGGCAATAGGACACGTATATCTAAAATATCAGAGAAATAGAGGCGAGAGATCCGATACTGATGTTATGAGGCAGTTGTGGTATTATATTCATAAATTATAGACAACGGTCTACCCCAAAAGCCAAATCAAAGTCCTTCAAAGGAAGGTATCGTGCTTACCCCATACAAATGGGAAAAAAACACGTTAAAAGAAGAAGAAGAAGAAGAATAAGTTTTAACCCTGGAGTTGGTTACCTTCACTGCAAAAGTGGGAGGTTTTAGGTACGACCGTTCCCAAGTAATCGCGCTGAAATGAGTGCTGTTCTAGCCCCCACTTTGACGGCAATCAGTGGTGAGATATCATAACGAAAGGGGCTACGCTTCCTTGGAAAAGTGATTCAAAAATTATTCTCTAGTTACTGAAATATCATCACTGCAGATATGAGCAAATACAAAAAACCAAACACTGTGCGTGTTAGCATATAATAATCTGACGTCTGCAACAACAACAACAATAACGAAAGGTTTGTGATAGATGAGAGTTGTATTAAGAATGAATTTATACTTCTTACTTATGTTTGTTTTGACTGACTCATTTATTCAAGTCACAAAATCTTCTGTTACTTATTGATGTTAATTCACTGATCACTGCGATTTCCCTACTTAACGGAACATCTTGAGAATCTATGTACCAGGTCACTTCAAAATTTTTGGGGACCATGAAATATGAAGTAACTTTTTGCGCCGATTATCTGAAACAAATGGCAGTAGTATTCGAAACGACATTAACTTTGAGTAGGATAAATATTATCAGCATAATGCTGATAGATGAAACTAGTCGAGTATTAGTGAAGAAATTACATGACACTAAATTTCTGTTTTGTTAAGAAATGGAAAATTATAATGATAACCAGATTAAAACCAGATTAAGTAATTAACTTTCCAGTTAGAATACTTTCACATATTATTCCTTAAAAGTTTCTCTTCTCGACTGACCAAACATGAAGGGAGAGAGAGAGAGAGAGAAGAGAGAGAGAGAGAGAGAAATAATTTACTTTCGGCTTTCCGTGGATAACGGATACCTTTGACTTGTGTGGATGAGGATCATAACCCGGATTCTTTCCCCAGGCAGAACTACTATATCTTGAAGATGGTGTTATCTAGATTAAACAGACTGTGTGTGACTTGTTCCTCGCTTCACCTCAAGAGGCCACGCACGGTAAGTGTGCCCTTGTGGACGCTGGATGTGGAAGTTCCATGATTTATTATAAGTAACTTTCAAAGCTGCAGTGCATGAGCAACGGATCATTTTCGGAGAAATCGTAGGGCTACAAACTATGCGAAAATACAAATAAACAGTAAAAAGTTAGCGTAGTCAATTGTGTTATGTACACAAGTTTTCTTTACTTTCGTGTGGATTGATAAAGCCTCCTTTCTGTTACGCTTTTGAGATTTGGGAAGACTTTATGAACGTTACATGCTAGCCAAATTCGAAAAGAAATAACGAACACTTTACAAATGGAGTTTTAGGTCACTATCCTGCTGAACTTATTTGTTGCAAATCAGTTTTAATAAACTTGTGCCGATTATCTTCAATTTTAGGTTATCATCTATAAAAGATTTTTACCTTCTGGTGTTTTGCACCAGACTCCTATACCACTGTAAAGTTGTTTGTTCGTGGAGACAAAACAATAAATATCCACATTAAGGTCAACAGCTTTACCATATATGCTCTTAAAACCAATTTCATTCAACGACTTCTTTAGTGTAATTACCCTTTAGAGCATAATAAGTCTAAGTTTTGATGCCACCTTCCCATAACTGGTTTTCTATCCTATTCTGAAAATCTCTTAAGCTGAAAAGGTACTTCCAACGCTATTCTGAAAGTTTTTTGAACTCTAAAAACAAAAAATTTCGCATATACTTCTTTTTGCCTTCTAAGGAGCGAGGTATATGTTATGAAAAGGAGCTTCAGGAGGTCCTTTTAGGCTCTGAACTCAAAACAATTTCTTTCCTCTAATACGGCGTGTCTCAGTTTGTGGTTATTCTCGCTGAGCGATAAGCGGATCACTGAAATATTGCAGCCTCTCGTACTTCTCTACAAGATAAGTTAACTTTATATATTTCAAACACTTGTTACCGCTTTAGATGGCAAAACAAACGTATATATCATTAACTACACCTATATTCTTTATGATACTGGTACAGAGATTTCCGTGATTTTACAACGGCAACCATTCATATCTCATGCATCCTACGTACACCTAATGGCATGTTATCTACCGAAACAAGAAAATAACATGATTTGAAACAACACCCAACATAATTATGTTAAAAAGGAAGCGCGTATTACACTGGTTGTCTTCGCGTGCTGCTCTCACATCAAACTATGAATAAAAATGTGTGACAACTCTGTTCAGGCGCATATTCTTATATGTACTGGCAACCATGCTGATATCCAAACCCGTGAACACTTGCAAAATCACTATATCCCAACTTTAAATAAAATCACATATAATATTTTCACGTTTGACGGGAGCCGTGCAAAGGCGAAGCACTTGAACAAAAAGAGGAGAATTTTCGTCTCTCAGTATTATTATTTCTGTCGAATAATAATGACCGGACTGCATTACTTCCAATTAACGTGGAATTTATGCCAGCATTATCAAACCGGTTAACAAATAAAAAAGGCAAAAAGAAAACTAATTTAACAAGAAAAATGACTCATTTTACACTGCCTTGTTAATATAAAAACCTACCGAACGCTCCTTAAACGTAATAAGAAAAAATTCATGCGAATACCTTCGAATACAATAAATATTCTTTAACTGAACTAATGACAAAAATGTTTTCTAATTAGGAATCGAGCGAATGTTTTTTAAGAGAATGATAAAGTAACGCTTGTTGTCTGACTGCACTTCTCCAATTTGGAACGTAAAATTTGTCCTACAAATCTTGTAATATGAAGGAATATAATTCTAGAGCTAATGCAAATGACACTCACGTCTTAATTAATTTACAATTATGAAAGAGGATATTAAGTTTAGCGGTTTACGTTCATTAATTACACTGATAGGTTTATCTGCCCCCAAAAAAAAAAAAAACCGAACTGCATTCTTGGACGTCCCCACACCACGAATCGCATTAATGTTCCTTACAGTACACTGGAGTAAGTGTCAAAACTTGTGGTAATTGGTTAAATTTGCCAATGGCATATTATTAAATACCTAAATATTGGGCATTATGTGAAGATTATAAAGTTGATGAGTTATAATTGGTAGGTAAGATATAACCTCAGATGTATTTTCAATAAATATTTTAGACGTATTATTATTATTATTATTATTATTATTATTATTATTATTATTATTATTATTATTATTATTATTATTATTATGCAGCTAAAGCCAGAAGAACACTACCGAGAACCCTCTACAGTGCGTTGCCAAACGGAGATCAAATTTTGTGCACAAAGCAAGATTTCATTTACGGTTCTCCACCATAAAAAAAAAAAAACGCTAGCGAGGAAATCTAAGCGTTATTAGCATGCTGTATCAAACGGTCTCATGGATACTACAGAAAACTGCAATCATGTGTAGCAGTCATAAGTTTCGTGATGAGTCTCCTCGGGCAATGCAGGTTTTGCGAAGCTCCAAAATCTCTCAAAAACTTGAGTCTTAAGAGAGTCCATCATACGCCAGCATTAACCCGAGATTTTTTTTTTTATCATTTTCATCCACATCCGTCAACAAAATTAATTGCCACAACCAACCTTATAGCACCAATGAAACTTATGCAGTAGTAATCGTGAAGATAGACATGTGTGGATAGAGTGAAGCTGACATACGAACGTCGATGCCATATGAACCCTAAAAATCTCAACCCGTATCTAATTCGGGCATATATAAAAAAAAACTATAATAACCTAATCACTCAAGGAAAGATACATCAAGACTTTTAACATCACAAAAGCTTCACTAATTATACAGGAAAGTTATCATAAAATACTATCAAAACATTTATAGCAGACTTAAAAAAAGCAGCTATATTCAAATCAGAACCAGGGAACCGCAGACAAACAAAGTGAACAGTACACTGAAACCCGCATTTCCTCACGCCATGATCCAAAATGGTTTGTTTCACATTCAGTTTCTTCCTGAAGACGCAAAATCATAAACATGCTGATTTATTGGACTAGCGTTCTTCTTTCGGAGATATTTTCTTTGCGATTCCCTTCCAACCGAACGACGGAGAGTGTAAACCTAAAAGGAGGCAGCGCCATTGCATCGTGTTTCCCAAACCAAAAAAGCGCCGATCAAAGGTAATGAAAGCTTTTTGTATGCACCTCCTTTGCCTGAATATTCGAGTCCGCGCATTTTGGACAACACCTAAACCTCAAATGAGGGGGTTCCTTGTGATAATAAAGAGATTTATGACCTCACTTTTGAGATCACTCCACAAAGCCTGCGCAACTCCTGACGCAAATATTCTACAACTCAACTTCCGACGCTGATATTCTCCATGTCACAAGGTCCAAAAGCAGTTCTCTCCAGTTGCAGTATAATGTTTTTGTTTATTCTAAACTTTCGGTCAATTCCAAAAACAACATTATACTACAGAGGGATGTTAGTCGTGAATTTAATCACTCTGTAGGTAAAGACAAAATGATGTACGCGTCTTCGTATTATTTAGGAAATATTTATCTCTTCGAAGTGGCAAAAAATTCAGAAAATGACATCTGAAACCACTTTCCAAAGAATGCAAAATAAATAAATACAAATAAATAAATAAATAAATAAATGTAAGAAAAGTAGTATACAAACAGGAAACAATAAAATGGGATAAGAATGAACCTAATCAAACCTAAAATCCAAGAGGCTACAATAATAATAATAATAATAATAATAATAATAATAATAATAATAATAATAATAATAATAATAACATCGGCAGATATGCAAGTCCCTTAGGAAACTGTTGACAAGCATCATCAGAAAGGCTACAGTAGGAAATTCAGAGGCACAAAAGACCAACTAATAACAGATAAAATGGTATGAAGAACAGGAAGAGAAAGAAAACCAAATTGAATATGACATGTTGCCTACAAAAAAAGCCTTCCACATTACACCGCGCTCATGGCTAGCAGAATGCGTACAAACATATGGTGCGATATCAACTTCTTCAAGAATACAATGCACACATGGATAATGACACAAGTTCTGGAATAAGGCTAGCAGAGATCAAAACCGGGACAGGAATCTTCAAAGGGGACTCACTATCCCCAGTGCTCTTTGTAGTAGCCATGTTTCCCATGACAAAAGTACTAAACAAGATATCGAGGTGTGGTACCAACTCAAGGAAGGAGTTAGCAGAATTAACCAACTGATATTCATGGATGACATCAAAATAGACACATTAACACAAACTGTAAGAACTATATCAGGAGACATCAAGCTGGAGTTTGGAATGGAAATGTGCCTCAGTAAACATAGAGAGGAAAGGTAACAAGGACTGAAGGGATATAGCTACTCAATGGTAATACATTAAGGACATGGATGATGCAGGACACAAATACGAGGGGATAATAGAAGCAAAAAAACACCAAGAAAGGACAACTGGCAGCCGAGGTCAGTCTTAGAATACTACCTCTAATCAAAACTCTTGTTCTTTGTGAACAAACTTAATGCAGAAGTAAATGATCTGTAACTAAATCTGACTCCTAATTATCACAGTTCTCAGTAACATAGCTGGCTACTTACGGTCAGACAGGCTTGAACAACTGACAAGTCGGCACACATAATCGTTAGTATTACATCGAATGTACGCTCACTTTGGCAAGACCGACATTAAAAAAAGAAAAAAATTGTAAATTAAAAACGAGACGCAAGCACCGAGAGCAGAGCAGCAAAAGCATCTTTGAAAACAATACGTCCAAATGAAGATAAGAAACGGGTTAACGAAGCGGAAAAAGAGGAGGCAGTCAATTTAAACTTATAAAATGCGAGACCACCCCCCAAATCCCAGTGAGTCAACCTACCTCCAGTCGCACTGGGTCCACCACTGCACCGCCCAATGTCAGCGGGTCCAGGACCCCGCTGAAGAAGAGGCCCCCCTCCCCCCCGACGGTAGATGACCCGAACCCATTTTCTTCTAGTAATTAAATTCCTAAAAGTCAAGGTTCAAGTCGCTCTTGACCTCTCGACTGGCTGTGGTCCCCATAAATAGATATATTCCATTTTGTCTTCGTTTTGTATTCATTGTTTTTTGGTGTTGCTATTACACGAGTTATTTTTCTCCCTTTCTTTCGTCTACGCTGTTTCATGTTTGGGTAATGGTGGGTATTCATATCGCCTAATTACCTGTATTGCAACAACTATATCATAGTGACGTCAGCAACCCAGTTTTCATGAATGATATTACATGCTCTAATAATAATACAAGTCTTACATTATGAACCATTCCTGTAACATACCGATCCATTAACTTCACTAATAATACTGACAATTTTTTGTTACACTACTTGAACTCTGAAAATCTCGATATAACTTCTTTTTCAAACGAAATACAAGTCTAAAATAAATGGTGAAAAAAAAATTCGCCTTTTGCCCGAAGACTCCATCTACCTATTTGTGTTTTATGCTGGTTCCCGGAATAAATAAGGAAGAAAAGTAACGCCTAAGAAAGGAATATATTAGTTGATGCAGTAAATTCTGCATACTGACGAGTTAATCTTCAACTGATCTTCAACACAGCGTTCCATTACAAAAATCCTAAATTGCTTAGTAAGCCGTTTCATTTCTTCTTATTTTTCCGATTGGTATACATTACTTTTCATAACTGCTTTATGGACATTAGCAAGTTTATGGGACGGTGAATGAAGACATCTTATTTAATTCACTGACGTCTTAAACATTCAAAATTCAGATTGATTTACACACTAAAATGGTAAAAATTAAATGAAAAATTAAACCTACTAGAATACATCTAAATTCATATAGATTCTAACATTTCAAATTTAAAAAAGAGCTGGAAAGTTGTGTCATCTCATAATGTTACGTGTGATAAGTAAATCTTTATATTTCATATACAGTGTTGTCATTAAGTATCGTTATAATTCAAAGTGAGAATGGCTATTGCAGTGCATCGATTTATCACAATGCAACTTATGCGACAGTTGATAATATAACATTATTTCATCTCGGTAAAATGATTAAGCCAATAAATAAGAAAAAGAATAAACAGAAAAAAAATATATATATTATATATATATATATATATATATATATATATATATATAAATTTATATATATACATATATATATGTATATATATATATATATGTATATATATATATATATATATATATAATATATATATATATATTATATATATATATATATATATATATATATATATATATATATATATATATATATATATATATATATATATATATATATATATATATATATATATATATACATATATACACATGTACGGATCTCCAAAGGGCTCATCACTGGAAGTAGTGCTCGGATCAAGGAAAATTTTCATGACTGTGCCTTCAATGTTGGGCTCTCAAGTCGACTGAAGATTTGGGAGCAACGTAATAACCTCTAATATTTTTTCCAGTAAGATTGGTCACTTAAACTGGGGCTTAACTGAGTTTGTCAGAGTCCAACATGACTCTATGACAAACACAGTTAAGCCACAAACTAGTTATTATGATTTTCCAGCCACAAACAAGACGTCAGATTTGAGAAGTTTCATTCACAAAATAGTGAATAAGCAAGAAATAAAAAACTAATTAATTTGTCCAAGTACGTTATGACCACTTAATATACCGAACTTCTATCAAAATACGAGACAATTTATGTTGTGGCCAGTTACAGAAAATTACTGCTAAGTCCTCCTGTCAGGTATTATTGAGACCAAAGCCAGCAAAAACGGCAATAATAATAATAATAATAATAATAATAATAATAATAATAATAATAATAATAATAATAATAATAATAATTATCATCATCATCATCATCATCATTAGATGAACTAAAATCCTTCATTTAAGGCAACAAAAACTAAATGGCTAAATTTACAAGCATAATGAGCTATAAGGCACAAAATTTAGGCGTACGATAAAATTCAAGGGACAGGCTCTTAAGCATCATCTTACAAAGCACTATCATCTTACTTAAACTTTATCTACAAATATTTGCAATTTGCGTAGTAACTCTGATGGTGTGAAGATGATGAGTGACTAGTGTAGCATTATGAATTTACACTTTTGTGTGAATGACACTATACCTGGAAAATATCTATTCAAAGGTAGTGATAACTTGTAGATTAAGGGACCCAAACAATAAATCCCTCTTCTTATGAGCACGTCTTCCGAAAAAAAGCAACATCAAAAAAGTTAAGTATACCTTAGTTTAACCAGACCACTGAGCTGATTAACAGCTCTCCTGAGGGCTGGCCAGAGGATTAGACTTATTTTGCATTATTTTAGAACCAACTGGTTATCTAGCAACGGGACCTACATCTTATTGTGGAATCCGAACCACATTATACCGAGAAATGAATTTCTGTCACCAGAAATAAATTCCTCTAATTCTTCATTGGCCGGCCGGAGAGTCGAACGCCGGTCCAGCAGAGTGCTAGCCGAGTAGATATCGACCCGTCCAACGAGGAACTAGCAACATCAAAAAGGATCAGAACATACCAAAGGCAAAAAGAAAAAAAAAATGCATAATAACTGTGGTACCATTAAGATGGTGAAAGAATACCCTGGATATTCTACTACCGAAGTGATCAAGAACCAGTTGGAAAATACGCTTCAGGCTTCCGAGGGCAACGTCATACATTAGAGATACGCTCAGTCCTCAACGGATTTCATAAATTTGCATACTAAGATCCCGCTAAAATAAAAAAAAATAAAAAAAGAAAGATAGAGAGACGCTCTTCAGGGCGGACGCCCAGGAACATTCGAAAGCAACGCGAGGTAAATGAAAAAAATATAAAAGAAAAAGTATATATAAATTACGCGGTTAGCTGAGGTACCTTTAAGAAGGTGAAAAAATAATCTGGATATTCTGCTACCAAAGTGATTAAGAACCAGTTGAAAAATGCGTATCAGGCTCCCGAGGGCGATATCGTGCATTCTAGATACCCTCAATCCTTGGCTGACTTCATAAATTTGCATATTAAGATACCGCTCATATAAAAAGAGACACTCTTCCGGGCGGACGCCCAGGAACATTCGAAAGCAACGCGAGATAAATGAAGCCTCGTAGCAGCATCCCACCTCGTAAGAATCTCGAGCATCCTCTGAGCCCCTGGAAGCCACACAGCATCCCTCTGATTAATAATCCGACTGCCACCCAGGCGACAGAAGTGCATACACGTAGCTCTCTCGCTTTATCGATTTTTTTCTTACCACCGGCTATTAATATGTTAAGAAGGACTACGTCTATATTATTTATACGGGAGATACACCAGGCTCCATCGCGATAGCCCAGGTTTATCACCACGCGAGAACCGAATGATGATGAAAATATTGTATTAAATCATTGAATGAAGCTCTCATTTCTATTCTCCATCCGTAACTGATGATCATAGACGAGATACACATTGTGATACTGGAATTTATCTGCCCAACCAATCTCTCAGTGCAAGAAAGTTGTTGGACGTCAGGCGGAGAGATTCGAAGCCTCTACATATTTAAAACTTATATAGTATTCGACTGGGTTCTGAAAGTACTCGTAACTTCGATCGGAGCCCATTATAATTTCTTGTTGGGCATCAAGCTTAATTCACTTGAACATTAGATCACTAATATTCGTGCTCTGAAAGACAGACTTGCAGAAAAATTAATGTACAATGCCTTGATCAATATGGAACTCAGACTCCTTTCAAACAATCCGTCATTTACAGTTGTAAATTCTGCGCTACGTTTCCGAAGCCATTAATATTTACTTTTCTTTGGCGCTGCATTACAAATGCCGAATCAGAATGCAACATCATCACTGACAAATTAGATCCATCAACTGCAGGACAGTGGAGAAGCAAGCAGACAAGAGACGGTACCAGATCCGCGAGGTATGAGAATGGAAATCCCTGGTCAGCCACCACGTTCTCCTAATTAAGAGTATATTCACTCCTTAACATCTGATATCTCGGGCTCGTGGCTGTTTCCTGATTAATTAAGAATACTTCTTTTTACTCTTTTATTTTTCTCTCTCTCTGGATCGAACAGAAGATAAACATAAAAGACAACAGGATATCATTCTATCTTTTTTTTTGTCAGAAGAAACAGTAAGAATGGAAAGCTAAACTGTCATATTCTTTTTCCTCTTTCCTTTTTAAGCCAGAAGAGACGATAAGAACAGAAAGCAAAAATAATATTCTTCTTTTCCTTCTTTTGGGTCAGGAAACCTGATAAGCACAGAAGGAAACGGGATGGATCTCCGGGGTCAGCATTCTTCTCTTTAATGAACTCGCTGAAGAGGACTAATTACTTAAAAAAAAAAGGAGAGAGAGAGAGAGAGAGAGAGAGAGAGAGAGAGAGAGAGAGACCCTCCCTGAGACGGAGAGGGAAATCAGCCAGCATCTCCTTGACAGACGGAAATGAACTCTCCATTCGGCGCCGACATCGGCCTCATCATCATCATCATCATCATCATCATCATCATCACCACCACCACCACTACCATCAGCATCTAATATCCAAACAGGTATTGCAGCAGAGCCTGCAATTATAATCCGTTAATAAATCATAGTCAGGGCGAATCAGAGAGCTGCATGCATTATTCAGAGCGTTCCTTCGTGAAATAAATTCCCCCCAACTCCGACTGTCTGGGAGAAGATATAGATGTTCCCGTGGCTCTCTGTACACACGCGGGGCCGGTGTATGTGTGTTGAGGCTACTGTCTATTTGACGGCTCCTTTCTCTTTCCGTCGCTATTGTCAGAAAAAATTATTAATGGTGCCTTCTGCCCGGATGCCTCGTGATTGCACTTGCAATGAGTACCATGGCGGCTCTGTTACTATTGTTTTCGTAACAGCTGGAACGGCGAAGATTTGTCATCGTGATAACGAAAGTGCTGCGCAGGCAATGATGATCAAACTGAAGCGACAACAGTGACATTAACTGCAATACCAACAACAGTGGAACTGCAACACTTCTGTTACGGCTGTGAAATATGGCTAAATATGATAAATACCAATAAAGTTGAAAAATATAAATTAAACTGATAACACCTAATATACAGTAGAGACTGTATATTAGGAGACTGCAAACCTCCGCCCTAAGTTTCTTTCTCCCTAAAAGCGTCATTCCCATCACTCCTAAGTCTAATTACTTTTGGTACAAATTTCTTAAAAATTTCATAAAAGACAAATAACAAACAAGCAAACTCAATAACATCCAGAAGTCCATAACGGGGATAATCATAATATTGCAGAAACAACGCAAAATCAATGACAAAATTATACGCATATATAATTATTTCTTCTCTTCCTCGTTAGGTCTGCATTTTTTAAGCTGCACATGATAACTGTCAAAAATTCTTCGGACCTTACATCGTCTTGCAAATGTGCAAAACATTTAGAATACAGTATACTGTATAATGCATGTAACAGATATATCTACAATACAAATTCTCGAGCATAACTTTTGCTAATATCATTGCCACCATTAATGTTACTATTGATATATTTACTATTACTTCTAGGAAGTGAAGCACAGCGTTACCAGAACTAATTTTGTCTTATATAAAGGGTATTGCTAAAACTAATGTTATGTCAGGATAAGCGACATATTCTCTCTAGGAATTTGATGATTAAAGTAAAAAAGAAAAACTATTTATTTACCTGTTCAGGTCAGATTGCAAGTTCTCAATGAGACCCTGTGAGGCTGTTGCTTTCCTTGGAGAGAGAGAGAGAGAGAGAGAGAGAGAGAGAGAGAGAGAGAGAGAGAGAGAGAGAGTCGGGGGGGGGGTTGTCACCAAAACCTATTCAGTTAATCTAAGCAATTCAGTGACATCATTTTCACAAACTCCAGGTATCACGTAAATTATATACTACTGTACGAAAAAAAATTATTCTTTAAGAAATTCGTGTCTATTAACAGTATTTACACTAAGTAAAGCTACAACAAACTTCTTGCCTTTACAAAAACATTAGTAAAATAAAGAAAAATACTAGTAGCAGGTAAGAGGGTAAATATTTCATATAAGAAGTTATACTTTTACGTGAGCACAAAATTTACTGAAATCGGGGATTTTTGTTTTATTTTTAATGATAAAGACATAAATCCAATTCCGCACCAGAAACAAAACTATTCTCTATCTTACAAATTGATTTTTTTTTATTTCCAGGAAAATTCATAAACGTCTCACAGTGCCATTCAACTCAAGTCATTTTACAGCGTTCACTAAAAAGAGTACAAGAACACTGAATATCATTCGTGCTTAATCTTTTGTTAATTCGACATATTTCGGGAATTAATCTGTCGTCACTTAAAGGTAAAATACCACCTTTTTCTTCCTGATTCTCTTCTCCTTTACGCCTATGCTACACACGTGCATAATGGTTGGCCTTTACAAACGTTGTTGCCTACGGAGTAAAATTTTTGCCATGACCTTAACATGATAAGAGGTTTGGTTCTGTAACACTGAAGATCTCAAAATTTGTCGAATTCATACCGCTTATTGTTACTCATCATTGTATTCCAGACCTTGCAAATGAATACTGGTATTAACTGCTAAGGGTCCTAGCGGTGGTTTTATTTTATTTTTTTCTGAGCGCTTGCTACTGATTTCGTTGGCAATTTATCGCACCTCTACATTATCTTTGCACCATTTTTGTCATATCATTCAGAACCATCTAATGGAAACAATAACTTAATTGGCTTGCTCCATAAAAACGTGCGTACATTATAAACGATACTGCTACTAACAATAATGACAATAACAATATGAATTGTAAAAAACTTCTTCCTAAAGAAATGAAAAAGACCAGGGAGGCTAAAACAACGACGGCGAGGTTACGCTCAGAAAAAAACGCATACATGATTTACAACACCAAAGAACGTCTATACGTCAGAAAGTAAACAACGATGGAGTATAATTCTGAAGATGGCAAAAGACTAGACACGATGAAAGAGTTACAAAACAAAGTTAAGTATACCTTAGTTTTACCAGACCACTGAGCTGATTAACAGCTCTCCAGAGAGTGGCTGGCCTGAAGGATCAGACTTATTTCATGTAAGAACTGGTTTGCGCAGCAACGGACCTACAGCTTGACTATTGGAATCCAACTACATATAGCGAGAAAATGCATTTCTATCACCAGAAATAAATTCCTCTAATTCTTCATTAGCCGACCGGAGACTCGAACTCGCTAGCGAGTGCCAGCCACAACTCTAACGACTTCGCCCAACGAGGAACTACAGTAGTTACAGATTTACACCACTCAATAAGAAACAAAAAAATCTGCAGACACCTACCCCAAATCTGAAGTGAAGGTGCAGAGCCAAAACACTGAAAAGGGAAAAAAACTAAGTTCAGTAGACATATAAAAGAGACACTCAAGGGAAATTATAAATATATATAATTAAATAATTGAATCGGCAAAATGAAAATGCTTCCTCTCTTATCAAAACAATCTGGCAGTACAGCCATGTCAGAAGTATTACGTCCACACTATAATAGAACGAGCCATAAACACAAGTCGCCGAGTCATCGCGCACACATCAACAAACAGGTTGAATACAAGTCAACGACTTTTTGGCAGCTCTAACCAGTTCTTCATATGAATCTCCAGCATTTGTCGAAAGTCATCTCCACTTATGGTCGTTTACTTCTTTTCAACATGTCTGTTGCATGTATGCAATAAGGCGTCGGTATGTGTTTATTACGTTATACTGCAGTGTACGCACCCTAAGTATTCGCAGCTGAGATAAGGGGACAAGAACGGACAGTTCTAGAATGATGATATACCAATGGCAGTAAAACTAAAAGGTAAAACTGAAGTGAAATGATCTATAGCCGCATGGCAGAGTTGTCAGTGAGATACAAATATGAAAAATGAGTAATTGATAAAAAAAAAGAGGGAATGATAACGAAAATAAATAGGAAAACGTGGACAACTGTATTTAATGGTTGCTTTTCTCTACAAATAGTTACTTCTATAAAATACTGAATTACCATGACTGATTTGTTCAACTATAAACGTTACGTGGATTTGATTTTGTGCATCTTCACGCAGAGAGTATAAACAATATAAATAACCAATACATAAAACAGGTAATATTTTACCTCCATGATATGTATACCCATTAAAATTAGGGAAAAATTACAAGTAAAACCAGCACTAGTGGAGAAAATTCGTCTACAAAATAAAACCTTTATGAAAGACTGGTTGAAAAAACAAACGAATTTCAATGCAAAATGCAACAGCGAAGAAAAAAATCAAGAATTTAATAAGAGCAAATATCAGGGAGAGAGAGAGAGAGAGAGAGAGAGAGAGAGAGAGAGAGAGAGAGAGAGAGAGAGAGAGAGAGAGA
This sequence comes from Macrobrachium rosenbergii, assembly GCF_040412425.1. Lineage (NCBI taxonomy): Eukaryota > Metazoa > Arthropoda > Malacostraca > Decapoda > Palaemonidae > Macrobrachium > Macrobrachium rosenbergii. The sequence continues at coordinate 15,953,531 of NC_089793.1, read as the reverse complement.
GAGAGAGAGAAATAAAAATAAAAATATGAAAAATTTATAAATGTAAAAGATTGCATGAAATGATTTAATTTTAAATAAGTGAGAGAGTTGGAGGGTAGAAAAAAAAAAATGAACGAAAAATTTTAAAAAGGCAAAACAATGAATCTTACCAAATGTGTGTGTGTGTGTGTGTGTGCGTGCGTGGAGAGAGAGAGAGAGAGAGAGAGAGAGAGAGAGAGAGAGAGAGAGAGAGAGAGAGAGAGAGAGAGAGAGAGAGCAAAAAAAAAAAAAAAAAAGGAAAAAAGAGGCTACCGCACAATGTGTACCTGATTTTATACAGAGGAACGGTGAAGAAAAATTCGCCTGGCCCTTGTTCGTGCTAAGGACACCAGAAGTCCATCTTCATGCGCCGACAGTGAACACAGGGGGAGAAAATGCGAATAAATGCGGGTCAGGACCTTTCGCCTGTTTTTGCCTATATTAATTTTACCTTGATGGTTCTCTAATTTACATTTACGGATTCAAGTCCTATAAGGATCGCTTCTTGAAGAGCTTACCTGGGATTCTTCTCCGTAAAGGCTCTTGTATTTTTCTTTAGATTTACAGCCTCCTTTTTCGGGTCTTTCTTTACACTGTTGAATCGACTGACATCCCAGTATATGTGTGTGTGTATACTGTGTATATATGTATATGTGTGTATATATATATATATATAAATATGTACAAGTGTTTGTAAATATATATATATATATATATATATATATATATATATATATATATATATATATATATATATATATATATATATATATACATGTGTGCAAGTGTTTGTAAATATATATATATATATATATATATATATATATATATATATATATATATATATATATATATATATATATATATAATATATGAAAACTTTAATCTAAATTTCCTCGCTTTCAACTTAGGATCCATTTAGTATGGCAGTTTACTTTAACAAACGATTCTAATTTTTAGATATAAGGCTTGATCCCTACTTGCAATATAAAGTTCAACGAAGCGAAACCGAACAGCCTTAAGCAACCAAGATTGGAAAAAAAGGTGATGAAGGAGAAGGGGATACAGCACTGAACTAATATCGAATAAATTCGTTAAGTAATCGTTATTAATTATAACTATTAAACCTTATTAATTTCTCATTTGTTTTCGCCTTTTAACTTCAAGGCATCCTAGGGAACTTGTTGAGTAAGTTCATTGCCTTTCTGTTCGTTCTACTGAAATGAGTGCATATTATGAATAATAATAATAATAATAATAATAATAATAATAATAATAATAAAGAGGAGGAGGAGGAGGAGGAAGAGAAGAAAATAATAATAATAATAATAATAATAATAATAATAATAATAATAATAATAATAATAATAATGGATAGAAATCGACAAACGACCACGTTCCATTTATAACTGAAGAAGACCCATTGGTGAACATTTCTGTTTCTGCTTTCCGTCTGTTATAGAACAGACAGAAAACTAGAAACAAGCTTTCACTAATGGGGTTTTTGTACTACTACTACTACTACTACTACTACTACTACTACTACTACTACTACTACTAATAATAATAATAATAATAATAATAATAATAATAATAATAATAATAATAATAATAATAAGTGGACCTTCCCTGTTGTTTGAATACTTTCATTGTTATTTGAATCTGCAGCAGCCGAAGTAGTAACCCGTTCAGGAGTATATATATTCCACGGTCGTTTTCTTATGGCTTACGAAAGACAGTTTCAGTTAAAAAAAACCTTCATGGAATGGTGGCAACTTTTTTCCAGCTCTTTTGAACAATGCCGTTAATTCATTGAATCAGTGAAACACAAAAACAGTACACATATTTACATCCATGTCATGCAACATTCATAAACCCAAGATACACGCAAACATAAAATAATATACGTATTTGAGCGTTAACGATCAAAATAAAAACATGCATCTGTTGCAAAAATCTTTCATTTTATGCCTTTATGCATTCCCGACGTAATTTCAAGTATAATGTACTTATTTCACAGGCAGCTTTTCATTTAACTCTTAATTTGCATATTAAAAAAAGGACCAAAACAAGATGTGCCTTTCGCATGACCCTCGACTCTCAAAAATTTTTTGTTCGATTAAAGTAATGATTTTTATTTTTACTTTTTATCTTGGACAGACGTTGAAAGAATCTATTTATTTACGTTAGGTCGAAACGGCCATGCAGACGATCTAACAAGACTTCAAAGGGGTTTATGATCAATAAACAGCCTGGGTTAAACGCTTTCAGAGGTTAGAGGGTTGTATTTTCATTCTTTAGGGCTTTTTACACTTCATTAACTCTAAGTTCTTTTAAAGAACCACAAAACTCATCTCAAAGACCAAACAAATTCCAAAGTACCAGAACAACATAATGACAGGGTAAGGGAGTTCACAAAGTTTCAAGATCCTGAAAAAAAAAATAGATAACAAATCTGAATACTAAAAAATATAAATAGAATGCTTTCAAAAATGAAAAAAAATGGAAATACAAGGAACGCGTTCCCTCTCTCTTGCAAATCCAAAATTACCCTGAAAATGTCCGTATAAACAGTGCATCATGTCATTTCGTTATCAATGAATCAAGGACCACATTTCTCAGCGCGAGCTCCTTGTACTTTCATTTTTGGTGCCTCACTACAACCATATGCTTAACTGCCCGGAAACAAATGGTATTTTCTAGGCTCTTGAGGAGGCGCAACAATGCAGTGCCTCTTGTATGACTAATCTCTTTCATTATACCTGGCAGTCATCTGTCAGGCAAGGCAACGGCATCTTTCACTAGGGAACGAAGGAGAAAGTTCGGTAGAAGCACTGGCAACAAAAATAGATTTTTTTTTTCAAGTGGAGATTATGGAAAATATTTTCGGTTACTCACAGTACAGATACTCATGGAGTGTATGTATGTATGTATGTATGTATGTATGTATGTATGTACATACATACATTCATACGTACATACATACATAAATTCATAACACAAACGAACATTATATACGTATATATATGTCATAAATAATTCATGCATTTACATAATTATATATATTTATATATATATATATATATATATATATATATATATATATATATATATATATATATATATATATATATATATATATATATACATATATATATACATATATATACATATATATATTATACACAAACTTAAATCATAAATAATTTAATGAAATGAGACCTCTTATTAAAAAAAAAAAAAAAAACTCTCTGAACCGTCAGCACGTAAACCGACAGCCTAAACTCCTCGCCCTGATCAGGCGAGATGAAAACCTGAATGTCATAATGCTTGCTTCTTTGCTTGTTAACAGGAGCCGAGAAAACAGTTACAAGCATGAGAGAAAGACTAAGGAAAATGTGTGTTTCTTCTTCTGCTTTTGCTCTTCTATCACGTTTCCTAATATACTGCTGTAAATACAATTGCTTGCACGCTTCATCAATGCTTGTAGCAGTTTCAACGCTACAAAAAAAACCCGAGTACAAGTTTCAATGCTAAAAAAATTAACGAGAAAAAGTGCAATAACTATAAGCATATGCATGCAAATATGGGAGATTCCCACGTAATAATCTCTCCTTCATATATTTATTCTGATGTGAAAAAAGTACCAAGGGCCAAATAAAACATAAAATTTGACTCTTAATTAGTTTCGCCTTATTTAGTTGTGACATATTCAAGGCAAAATCGGTCAGGATCTATACCCTCTGTTTCATTTTTTTTTCTTTGGTACGTTGCAGCTCATCTTGTGATTTCAAGCATATATTTTCATGAGAAGATGACGTTACAATAAATATCATTATATTATTCGTGATAAGTTCTAGTCCAAGACCTCCCGTACTCTAACAGTTATTGCTACAAATAACAATCTATATTGCAATGCACTTAAATATACATATTTATCCGAACTGGTATTACTATATTTATGGGTGCCTGCCCAAGTTTAAGGAGGGAAGTCTTATCACGTTAGTTAGGATTTGTTTAACTAGTCTTATCTTTTAGAGTCTTATCAAGCAAGGAAAGGACACATTTTAGGTTTATATATATATATATATATATATATATATATATATATATATATATATAAGTCTTATCACGTATAGGTTTATATATATATATATATATATATAATATATATATATATATATATATATATATATATAATGCTATAATATAATAACTCTTAACTTCTTAACTTGTTCTGATATCCTGGATGCGGGCTAAAATCCTGCTATGGGTATCAGAATTACTTTAAATTCTTACACTTGGATGAAAGGCTTTGTAGTGACAAGCGTAACCAAAAAGTGTGAAAAATTATATATATACATATAAACACTTCTAAGGAACTACAGTTCTCAGATAATCTACTATTTCATATAACAGCAGATTCTGCATTTACTCCTTTATTTTCAACTCTTCCTACCTTTAAGATTAAGTTACATTCACTTGAATTATCTACGTCAGGTAAGTCGTAAAGTCTTTGAACGCGGGTAAAGCCAACTTTTTTTGTCTCTTGAAGACTTTTTACGAGGGAAGTTTTATTTATGTGTTCATGGACTTTACCGCACAAACGAAGAATACACCCACATCTACAACTACAAAGGAATTAAGGGAAACAGATTCAGAAAATACCGAATTATGCAGAAAATTCCACATTCTGGAAGTGAAAGAGGGGTTGATTAAACCGAGTTTGAATTCCCAGAATTATTTAAGGGACTGTGACGCCTCGAGGTTCTATAACAATATATGGATGACAATGCAGCACATAATTAGTGTCTGAAATATCTTACTGAAAATGAAAAGGTTGGTGATCACAACTATCAGGAGTTAATTTTGACCCTGACCTTCTACCATCGACTACCAATGATCTCTTGCGCCCTATCACGTGATATTGTTTGGGACAATATCACAAAGCGAGGCTGATACCAACTGGCCACAAGCATATATATATATATATATATATATTGTATATATATTATATATATATATATATATATATTGTCCCATATACAAAATATTACTATATATATATATGTGTATATGCAAGAGATATATCAAGATCACTATGTATTATAAACAAAATATATGAGGCATAAAGAGATATATATATATATATATATATATATATATATATATATATATATATATATATATATATATATATATATATATATATAACTTCCAAAAAATGAAGTCGTTTCCCAGAACTGGTGCCAAATAAAAAGCACAACGGCCACTGAAAAGTTCATAATTCAACTAAGGAATCACGGTTCAACCCACTGCGCAACATCCACAACACTGGCCACTTTTTATACCTGAACAAAAGGCTCACCATTTATTGAGAGGACTAAAAACCAATATTTACCAACATGTAACTTCATTTGAACACAATTCCAGAGTCTTTCCTTATATAATATATTGTTTCACATTGCTAACTGCCATTTCATAAAAACTCGAAGCAAATAAAGGCGCCATGTGTCTTACACACGTTTCTTTTGTTGATCAAATATGAATTTTACTGACATCGTTTCTAGATCTCGCATAGCATTACGGGGACGAAGGTAATTATCAAAGAAAGACGTCCTAACAACATACCTGTCATATCATACCTGACACTAACAGGTACTTCAGAATCTTTCCACATTGTAGCAGTT
>NC_089793.1:15907823-15945323 GCF_040412425.1 Macrobrachium rosenbergii | reverse complement strand
GAAAACAGGCTGAAAAGATTTTATGTGGAAATCACAGCGGGAAGAAATAAATGTATAAAGTATCTCAAAATATATAATATCTTTTCTTTCTTCATATGTCCAGGGCAATTGTTCTCCGACCTCCAGCATCAAAACGACATTCTTATTTCTTTATTTTTCCGAATAAGCGACTCTTCCGAGTAAAACATTTGTCATTTCGATAAGAAGAACGCGCGAATGCTATCGGCTGATCGCAGATGCGCATCGCCGGCGATAATGCAGGGTAATCAGAGGCAATTTGGACTCTATAAATCATGCCTAATCTCATGACGGGTCGCCAAGAGCTTATCTGGCCTGTTCAGCCTACTGGAAAGCAATCACGACAGCAGACACAGGAGCGAGCACCCGCCAAGCAACTCGGGGAGAGCCTCATTGACTTATACAGTCTCCCTTCTTGTCACAGCAATCAAGCCCTGGTTATTCTCCATGACATCATCGCTCGTGATCTTCCGGACTTATAATAATGCAGTTTGGTCACTACTACAAGTACAAAATGGAAGAATTTACTGTTTATAATAAAATTTCTAATTTTGAAAAATTGATGCGTATTACACAATAGATAAAAGAAAAAATTTCCAAAACTGCCTTAAAAACAGAGAAAAATAACTGATAAACGGAAACAACATCAACAACTGTCACAAGATAATCCAATGTACGAAGAAGTCGCAGACACTGTAAACACCAAGCGACCTAACAGCGGGTATTCCAGTAGATGAACCTTTCTAATGAAAGCTTTTACAAGAGACAGCGGGATATCAGAAGCCGGACTTCTTACTTGTATCATTGTTGCACAGTGTGTCAGTGAGACCTCAGTATGGGAATGGAAAAGTTCAAATGAACACATTTATATTCGTACAACGTATACCTGACTCCCAGCCTCTAAAATGGTGTCTACATGTTTGAACATTCGCTCAGCATTAAGCACACTTGTTGAATATTTGAGAAAGGGGATAGCCGACACCATTTCGATTTAACAAATTAAATACAGATAGTTTCCTTCTTACGTTACATCAAGTCTCCTTTTCTTTCTTCAGGTTTAGATGAAGGCATTACAGTGGCATAATGGACAAAAATAAAAGCACCATCCTTGAAAAATCACTGCTGAATCGAGTCTAATAGATCCTTCATTTAATCTTATCTGTGGACTTGAACAGTCTGGGCAAATCTTCTGAGGGGGAGAACTCAGTCAGAGGGGAGGACTCGGTCAACAAGAGGGACACCCAATCAAGGAAGGAAGAACCAGTCAAGAAGAAGGTGAACTGGATCAAGAGAGAGAGAATGAGCCACTCAAGCAAGAGAAGGAATGAAGAAGGTAGGTAAGAAGTACCAAATCAAAGGGGAGTTGAGGGGACCCAATACGAATGGAATGCAAAAGGAACCGATAAAGACGTATAGAAGGACCTAATCAGATGGGAAGGATGACCCAATAATGAAGGAAATGACACTCGAAATCAAAATGAAATAGAATTACTCATTCAAGAAAGAGAAAGAGCAAATAATCAAGATAGAGTGAAAAGGTCCATATCAAGAAGGAAAAGGAAGACCCAAGTAAAAATCCCCAAGTAAAAATAAAAGAAACATTCAATATACATAAAATGGTACGTACCAAACCAAGATGGACAGGGAGGACGTAGAAGGAACACCAAATCAAACAGGATGGAAAGAACCTAATCAGGATGGATGTGGAAGATGCATTACAATAAAGAAATGAGCACCCAATTAAAAGGTAGTGGAAAGGAACAGATAAAAGAAGAGGGAGGAACCAGTGAATGAGGAAAAGGAACATTCCATCCAAAGGAAATGGAAAGGACCTCATCAAAAAGAAAGAGCATCGATGAAAAACGAGGAGTCTCACTTAAAAATAATACTAAAAGAACCAAATAAAAAAGATGTAAGACCGTGTAAAATGGTAAAGGAGCATCCACTCAAACTGATAAAGAAAAGAACCAGTTAAAAAAGAAGGAAGATCCAACAAAGATGGAAAAGGAGCATCCTATGAATATGGAATGGAACAGACCCAGTCAACAGGAAGTTAGGACCCAATAAAAGGAAAAAAGGACCGCCTAATCAAAGCAGAAAGCAAGGAAAAAAAAAAGAGGGTAAAAGAAGACGCAATAAAAAGAATAATAGGAAATTCAAGTCAAATTTAAATTAACAGGTCTCAATTAGGATCAAGGAACAACATTCGCACTTGAATGGAAAGAGACGATGTGAAGAAGGAAAACTCGTTAGAGACTTCTGGTTAGGTGAAGGAACGAAAGGTGAGAGATAGTATGAGCAAGGACTTCCAATACCGTGAGCCTGAAAGCCTTTGGAGGCGATTCATTGGAGGAAACAATCCTTAACTGCGGAGGAAAAGGCAGAGAAGTATCTTTAACGAAGGCTCTACATTTTCACTTATTTTCGCCTTTTGCCAAAATATTGCTAAATGAGATGTTAAGTTCAAATTGCTAGTAATTTTTTATCCGACTTACATGGTAATCTATATGAATTAGTTCATGTATGTATATATGTATGTGTAAGTATATATATATATATATATATATATATATATATATATATATATATATATATATATATATATATATATATATATATATATGAACTTCATAAAGCTTTATATAAGTTTAGCTTTTATATCAATTTTAAAGAAAGAATATACATACAGAGTTTATAGATATATATATGTATATATATATACACACACACACACACACACACACATATATAATTAGTATATATATATATATATATATAATATATATATATATATATATATATATATATATATATATTTATATATATATATATATATATATATATATACGCAATTTTACAAAGCCCATATGTTTTTAGCCGAAACCAAAATTTGAACGAAAGCAACAAAGCCACAGCAGAGCGATTAGTAGGTAAGAGGCTGCACACAAAGATGACCAATCACACCAAGCCTAAACGCGCCCTCTTTACAGCGAAATGCCTTCGCTATCATCACGTGGCGCCCACAGCGCCTGCATGTACTTCAACAATGGAGTCCATCGACACAGGTTTCCCTCCTTCATAAAAGTGTGTGAAAATGAACTCCGGTCCCCCTGGAGCACGCTTCAAAAGACGACCTACTGATCTTTGCATGTATTCCAGGGCTCGTGTTCTCATAATGGGAAATTTTACTCCCTGCTTTATGATTTTAGAGAACAACTGTACGTCGCCGAGATAGGGCGGCCGATACCCTGATTTATGGAGTGCTAGATGCGATTTTTTCGTACTTTCCAAACTTGTTCGCATTAAGAGCCCGGTGAGTGTTACATAAATACAGAAACAGATTGGAGTGAGAGAGTTATGATGTGCAGCTTCCCATTAGTCTCCGGAGGAAGTGAATTTACGTCTTACAAGGCGAATGCGCTGGAAGCATCGTATAGCCGGGAAAGAGTGAAGTGTGGAATTTGATGACTTGCATCACGTCTTGAAAAAAATAAATAAATAAATAAAATAAAATAAACTTGCATTTATATGCGCAAAAATAAACATTAATGTATTTGTTCATTTACTGGAACCTAACTTCAAATACCGTTGCATATAACATTCCACCAAAGAAAATTTACACACATAAATATCTAAAAAACATATGTTTGCTCGCATGCACACGCGCGCACTCATTACATATAATATATATATATATATATATATATATATATATATATATATATATATATATATATATATATATATATATATAGTGGCTATATCAAGGTGGCATTTATATAGCACGTATGTAAAAACAACAGTTTATTTTGTCGACGGCGTTTTCGCAACATCTTATTGCATCTTCAAGGCCAAACTGGAGTTAAAAGAGAAACTCGATGCTATCGGACGTATCATGCAGTTATATTATAAGCAGTTATATTATAACTCAGTGTAGCCTTCAAGATGCAATAAGATACTGCGAAACGCCGTCGACAAAATAAACTGTTGTTTTTACATACGTGCTGCCTTTTCCTGCGTGCCCCCTTGATGTAGCCAATCACGAAGCTTACAGCTATATGACCTGTTTATATTATATATATATATATATATATATATATATATATATATATATATATATATATATATATATATATATATATATATATATACAGATATAGATGCATACATTCATACATGCATACATGCAACAAACTAACACACATATGTATATATATGTGTGTGTAAGTGTTGCTCCAAGATAAATTCGTAAATATTCCTTATTTCACAATGACTCATACCTTAGGAAAAAAAAGTCTGAAGAACCTAAAGACTTGAAACTCTCACAATGTTAAGCAGGGAATCTCAGATATTCAGATATTTCTATTAGCCAGAACTGAGAAAAGGTTCCAGTCTGTGTCAAAAATCGACCTCTCTAATTTTGAAAACTTAAGAGCTGTCCTTTGGGAATTCACTTTGATATGAAAATTATATATAAAAAAAGTGATAATCATTTTTATTATTTATTATTTAGAAGATGAACCCTAATCATATGGAACAAGCCCACAGGGGCCACTGACTTGAAAATAAAGCTTCCTAAGAATATGGTGTTCATTAGGAAGAAGTAAGAGGAGGTAAAGGGAAATACAGAAAGAGGCGATTCCACCAATCAAAAAGGAAAAAATAAATTAATAAACCAATAAACAAACAAAAATGCACCAAAATGCAAGGAGAATAGTATTATGGTAATAAATGCATTGCTTGAACTTTTCACGACATCCTCAGGGAGACTGTTCCACAGTCCAACGGTGTGATGGATAAAGGACCTCTGGAACTGAGAATTTCTACACCGAGGCACATTTACTGCATACCGGTGCTGCTACTCAGCAAATCTGTTTGCTCTCGGCAGGAAAAGGGGATCAGGGATCAACTGAGAATGTGAAAGATCTCTGTGAAAATACATACTTATGAAACTAAAAAGGCTAACAACCCGGTAAACTAAGACAAATCAGTGTGGAACTATCAGTATTAATATATTTCATTCCGTATATCTCCATGAATATAAAAAACTGCTTCCATGCAAGTGAATGCGTTCAGTTGACTATCATTCTGTCATTACAGGAACTTAAAAATAATATGATATCTATTATAGTCCTTTCTTCAAGATTTGCGGGGAAGAATGTTTTGAATACTATCTGACAACAAAATAACTAGGGTGAATTTTTATCCCATATGATTTCTTTCAGTTAATGTTAGACAATAATCAGAGCAGATATGATTTCTGATAAAATGTGAGTAACGAGAGTCGTGGCTATGTGAACACAATAAAAATAATTACACATTGCTACAAAAGAAACTGAACCACATTTACTTACTGCACTGATGATATCCGCAAATTTTTCAACTTCTCCATGCAATCCCAGTCCTTTTACCAAATGCTCGTATGCTAAACTTCAATTTGCTATTACCACTTTATATTTTACCAGTCTTCCTATAGTGACTGTTGAAAACTTTACGTACAAGACTTTCACTTTAAACCAGTTATATAATTTAAACACATTTTTAAGGTCTTCCAAGCTTCATCGCCCTTTCTTCCCAAGTCGCTATATATTTTTTCTTCTCGACATCTTTTATACGTCCATTTTTCTCACAGAGAATTTTTTTTTCCAAGACGAAAGAATATCAGATTCTTATCTCTAAACTAATTTGCTCTGCTTGAAAGTTATTGACGAAGGTTCCGCTACCCTCGATACGATCGTCTAACCACAGTTATGCAAATTAAACCGCATCATCCTATACACAGTCAGGAACAGCGACTGTGATACTGCGAAAAGTAACTTTGCTTGTACGGATCTCTCGCGCTGAAAATGCAAGACGGGCGTTGTCTAGATTCGAAAAGCGATGCCTGTCAAGCAAGCATGTTTCATCCGCCTGGGTTTCCTCCTTGTTTCTTTTCTGATTTGTGAGCCAAGACGAAAATGCCGAATTCTCTACTTCCCAAAACTAAGCGGGCGTTGGGTGAATCACGGTTTTTTTTTTATTTTACGCAAGGAAAAAAGTCGAAAACGTGACGAAAACGCCAGATGTTCTGCTTCCACCATTTTAAAGTTGTTCGAATATTTTTTATTTTTATTTTTTTTATTTTCGATACTTCGTGAAAACAGTCAGAATGTTCTTCCTTTGTTATATTTTTATTGTAGTGCGCGTTGTATGTTTTCCCCCAAACGTAGACGGGAGATATCCCATGCGACTTCTTTAATAAAGAAAATGTTCCCAGCGATTAATATTTGCTGATCAACGATATGGAATTACAATTCACTAAAATAAAGTGAATAAATTTTACTAGTCGAAACTAATGACTAAAAACTTCTAAAAGTGTCGAGCATATCCGATAAGAAATAAATGTCATCAAACGTCATTTTTAACCAAATAATTTTTTTCAAGAAGAAAAATAAGTAACATACAATCACCCATTACTGAGCAACTTACAATTTCGAAACGGTCTTTCAACAGTCAGAATAATCCTTGGCTGATATCTTTCAGGCTAATCCAAATTTACATCCAAGACTACCAGCAACAGGAAGTAAGACTCCAATAAAAAAAAATTACACTTTTGAGGAACAATATCATTTTTATGCAATTATATAAAACGACGAAAATAATATTTAGCGGACAATCAAGAGAATTTAAACGTATACTCTATTCATAATTTAGAAATTCTAATGAAAAGTAAATTGGAAATATTGTATAACACATTTAACACACAAAAAAAAAAAAAAATCATGTAAAATTTTTGTCATATACAGGTTTCTGTATTCATAACCACACCTGAAAACACACTATATATATATATATATATATATATATATATATATATATATATATATATATATATATATATATATATATATATATATGTATATATACATATACATATACAAATACAATTACGACAGCTTGTGGCAAAGTTTACTGATATCTTCCCAACATTCACTATTGTTGTATACACACACCCAAACATATATATATATATATATATATATATATATATATATATATATATATATATATATATATATATATATATATATATATATATATACACACACACACACTGGTTATATGAGATAGCAGGTTACACTCTTTGGGCAAACAATGAAGTCTGAATTTAATGGCATGTTTTAACTTGGCAAAAGTTATGGTCCATTTTCCACTATCAATCTTAGCGTTTAAAAGTTCCAATTAAACGACATGGCAGAATGAAGTGAAGGTGGCGCAAATCTTCTAAATTTTATTTATTCGCTTATTTCTATTGAAGTACTCAGCTTCACCCACGAAAAACAGCATTTTATTATATTGGTGTTTTGCGGTTTCCTGACAGTAATTTGTTGACTTTGTCATAAACTCAAAATGGTTACCCGTTTAGTGATAATTGCTTCGGTTATCTGTAAGTGTGGCGCAATAAACTTGTTTTAGGAGCTTAGTGTTCTTCTTGATTGTCCATCTCCATTATTCTGTCTAAGTACCTTTGAGAGAGAGAGAGAGAGAGAGAGAGAGAGAGAGAGAGAGAGAGAGAGAGAGAGAGAGAGAGAGACTAAAATAAAGTCTATAAATATATAAGTTCTTTTTCAGCTAGAGCGATGAGTTAGTAGATTAAGATCAGTCGGCCTTTTGTAGTTATCTGCTTATTTTCCAGTTGTGACAGGGAATCACAAGGAAGGTGAAAGGATTTTTAAAGGATTTTTACATGGATTTCATTTGTCTTACCTCGTTTCTCTCATTATTGTTTTTCATGATGCATGTACTTAACTTCAAACTGGACAAAGTTTTGGAGGCACCTTTTAAACTTCCCTCAAACAGAATAATCGGATATAAACGAATGAAGAGAACAGCAGGGATGAGGAAAAACATTAAATTCAATATTAAATAGCAAATAATGTTTCTTTAGCTGGTAAACGAAATACATAAAATAAACTGGAAACATGACATATATAATACATAAAATAAACTGGAAAGATGACATACATGTTAGAAAATTAAACAAATAGGGAAAACAGGCGTATTAAACCTTACCATTAAGCAAGGGACTTCAAACCTTAAACTGTCGAAGGCCTAGGGTTCATGAACATTGATTATAAATGTGGTACCTGAAGTGACCCAGTAGTCACAAATAGGGGCACAAACACGTCTACAAACTAAACAAATTATAACTGAAAGGAAATTGTGTTAAGCCCCCTCCCCTTTCAGTATACCCAAGACAGTAACTTGCATGTAACTGGTTTCATTCACAAATCGAATGAGTTTCACAATGCAAGTAAACGATCAAGGGTTATTGGCTGGAACTGATCAATTACGATCTCAAATCACATTGCCTCACAGAATACTATTTGAGCAGTTTTTAGTAAGGATGTGAAAATAATTTGTCAGCCTAGAAAATGTTACGATAGCAATATGAACTGATAAATGGATATTGCTCATCATCACATCGATTACATCGTGTGCCTAGCCAATTTATTTTGACCTTAACCTTTAAGTGATTTTTGTAATATTTTCAGCATTGTTTAAATGTTGCACTTTCGATATGACTGGTCTCAGTTTTATGAATAAGGCACGGGCTTCACTTTGACGGCCAGAAAATAAGAAATCTATATATATGGACGAAAACCTTGAAACTCCCACAAAACTATTGATCAAAAAGCAAAGGGCGTAAAATTTCAGAAGCGTAAGACAATACGTTATAGATGTTTAAAGATTTTTATGAATATTTACATTTTAAAATATTCAAAACATACCCGCAATAAAACATGAAAATTAAAAATCAACAAGTGAAGTTGATGTTGGCAAGGGGTTCTAAAGTGACTTAAAGAAACTAGTTATGTAAAGAACAGTCATAAGAAAAGAGAGAAATCAGAAAATAAATAATATTCAGCAAAAATAATTATCAATATGGAAAATTTCTGTAAAACTCGGCCGGCCAATTAACGAGTTAAGTATACTTTATGATTTTGCTCTTATTAACATTTCTTGCGCCGGGGAGTTTCACCTTTGTCTGTGTGTGAATAAAATATCAATATTAATGGTGTTATCATTATGCATACAATTTTTGTGGAACAAATCATAAAAGCTATTAAATCGAAACAACATATTTCCCAAACCTGATCAGACACAAAATAACCCCAAGATTCCACAAAATCTTATCAAATACAGATGGAAATTACATACAGCTGCAAGCTGTAGCATGCAGAATTATGTACTTAAAACTGAATGCTTTCGTTCAATTTCTTGTTCTATAATGTGATTCTAGAACTGTAACATTCTGTGGCAGTAAACGGAGTATTTATTACTTTAGGATATTACCACAATAATCGAGTCCAACAACTCTCTTGAACTCCCATATTAGCTTCAGACATAAAGTGAAATGCCTTTGTATTATGTACCTTGGTGCATTCGCAATTATACATACGAGTGCATACATGAATACATATAAGCCTTTGCTTTTATACGCGTATATTTAAATACAACACGTGCCTATTTTGTGTAAACTGAATACGTATTGCTTACTCATGTTATTTGCTATGCTGGAACGTGTGGCGCCAAAAGCATGTTGCTGCAGTCTTAAATTTTTTTTTATTCCATTCTAATGCTTTTAGCCTCCGTTGTTACAAATCCCGCTCGGTGAATTACTGGACGTTCTAATTTTGAATGCAAGCACACGAGATCTATCTACAATCCCCTAATTTCTGAGCTCGACTTTATCTTCCAAAATCAGCCATCGATCTCACTTGTGGATTTCTTCCCTCAGGGATAATGGTAACATGTTCCTCCTTCCGAGTATAGAGGAATGAGGGCTCCCAGATACCTGTTCATGTCTGTGAACACCTCTCAGAACTGCAGGTAAATGCATCTGAGAACTGGATAAACAACCCTGAGAACTTGAGGTAAATGCATCCGAGAAGTGAACAGATATACCCCTTAGAACTGGATAAACACCTATGAGAACTGGATATAATGCATCTGAGTACTGGATAAGCCCATCTGAGAACTGGAGATGAATGCACCTGAGAACTGGATGTGCCCGTTTGAGAATTGGAGATGAATGCATTAAAGAACTGGAGATCAAAGAAGCTCAATGAACTGGAGGGAAACACCAATAGGAACTGGAAATCAACAACTCTAAGGCCATGAGATTAATGCATTTCCGAACGCTGGAGATAAGTAATTCCAAGACCGGGGATAAATGCACCCAAGAGCTGGGAATAAACAACTCGGAGAACTGGGGGATAACTGAACCAGGAAACTGGAGCAAGCAATGCTTTCAGGCGAACCACCACCTCGCAAGAACATCGGCAGTGCGTTCTCTTTCCGACACAACCGCGGGTCGTGTATGGACATCTGCATGCAGAGCTCGAATGGCGTTTGTACGCGGGGCACGTACCAGGAGGTGACTGCAGCCACTAGCGGGGGTTGCTTGTTAGCGCCCGAATCGAGGACCCTTGTTAAGTGCTGATGAATGTGCGTCAGTTGCCATAAACTTGATGCTCATAAAAAGGAGCCCGCTCGGCGCGCCCGCACCCCGGGACGATAAGGCGAACAAAAGACAAAATGACTGAGTAACAGATACTAATTTCGTGAGCGAGATCATTCCTCACTCTTTCCAAGACAATAAATGGCACTTGATTTATGACCACTGCGGGTAGTAAAGCCCCTCAGCCTTCGAAGATCTTTTTTCGGGCAGATAAATATAAGCTAAGTAAAGAGCATTTCCATATAAATTAGGAGCCACCATTTAGGAAAATTGATCCCTGTGCTCTCATAAATAAAATGCGGATATGAATAAAAGTAATAAATTAGTGCACATGCCGAAGAAGAGAAAGTGGTGCGGCTGCAGAGGCGAATACAGAAAATGCCGAACAAATTATGACAACTAATATGAGAAACACCAAATTTGGGCCAAATTATGTTCCTCCGTCATCCATTGGCTATGCTTGTGAAAACTGCTGAGGAAGACAAATGGCTACTGAGGTATATACTCGTTTCAGTTTCACTTTTCTGGGAGAATCTCTCAAGATATATAAACACACCGAATTTTAATTATATACACATATATTTACATATATATGTATATATTATATACATACATACATACATATATATATATATATATATATATATATATATATATATATATATATATATATATATATATTAGCCACCTTACAAAGGCGTGTACACACACACATATATATACACACATGTAAATATATTATATATATGCACTGCGGTTGCATGTATTCAACTACGCGACTGTCGACACAACAAGGGTGCTTGCGAATTAAGCCAACTGGTATATAAATTTTTTTTTTATTTTGGCTTACGAATTACACAGAATCAGTGTATTTATTTGACAGTCACCTGTTCACCGCAAACCAATAATGCTGAACATTACGGCTTGTTTGCAAATCGTGTGTTTACAAATAACAGCAAAGTGCACTAAACAGCCGCAGAAATACACTGACATTCATAACTTCGTGAAAAATGCGATAGAAGGAGAGACAAAGTCTCAGGACGATAAAGTGCAGTCATATCGTAGAGTCAGACTGCCTTACAAGGCTCAAATACCTTTGGGGGAGTAGTTGCATCCTACACTGCAGCATAAAATTCATGGGTGTGCTGACATAATGTTCAAAATGACAAGATTGAATTATATGGTACAAATTTATCGCTCTTAATTTTGAATGCTTTTGGATAAAGCATGCAAGATTTAGTCATTTTACGTTATCCTATCTCGTAAATTTCAATATGACGCCGAAAATTAACAGTGATAATCCTAAAACAAAATGTTGACGTGCATTCCCATTATCATTGATGTAAATTTGATTTTCCCAACAAAAGCATTCTTATGTAACGTATGCCATAATTTATTCAAAACCTCTCATTACTTTGTACACCCTTATCCATATCTTGTAATAAGAAAATGAAACGCATATCATTGAAGAAAATAATAAACTATGATAAAGGGAAAATACAAAAATCCCGCCTACGCTCAACACTGTCGCCATCAATTTGGGAAAGCGTTTGTCGATTAGGCAAGAAGGAAAACAGGAAACAGTAAAGTAAATGTTCTGCATTTTTCTAGTACTCACAGGACCTAAGCCCTTCCTTTTTTTCTGGTACCCATCGCATCAATTAATTATATTATATGCCAAGATACTCTATTATAAAGTATTTCACAAGGTAAGAGGGAAAATCCGGTTTGCTTGAAAAAATCTATTAAGATGTTAAGGTTATACGCTGTTTAAGAGCTCATCTTGCTTATATCCGGATATTGCCAAGCCTAGGGCAGACATAATGCAATCCTCTGGGTGGATCAACGTTGTATAATTCCAGCGCAAAAAAAAAAAAAAAAACAGCTCAGTTCCGTAAAGAATACCCAGAACATCATTCCTCAGTAAGCATAGATAAATTGAATCACAATACATGTAATAACGTTTTTGTAACTCTGAGAAAAGAAACCACAGCGCATCAATCAGTTAGACCAAAAATAGAGGTTATCTGGAACAAAGTTACGATATCAGCTAGTCCAAACGTTGTTGAAGGTGCAATTAGCCCTAACTAAAAATCATGTTTTAACAGATGCAGGTCTGAAATTCACAAAGAATTCAGGTGAGGATCTAGTGGATCTAATAGTTCTCGTATGTTTCCAATAACAGAAACTGAATGACCTTCAATGATCTAGCGTTTGTGCAAAAAGGCCACATTTAACCGCATGGAAATCTTAAATTGAAAATGTTTTTCATAGGCAACATGCGCCAATCCAAGACATTTAACCTCTGAAGATAGAAATTATTTCTCGCCATGAGAACTTATACAAAGGTTACTGGTCCTTAATCCATCATTATCCATCACTACTGTCTACGGATGCCCTTTGATCTAATTTAATGAACCTAAATAATCAATTTCCCTTCACGTTTTTTTTTAGTTCAAACACTCGGTCTCTGTAATATAAGGTTTTTATCAATTCACTTCTTTATGATATACAGTTAGTAATAACATGCATCTGTCACAGTTAACATGCAATTTAGCATATGCAAGTTCAGAGACGACGAGGGAATGGATTTTACCAGGTGCAAGACATATCACACATAATCGTATCAAACACTACGTCATCAACATCCTGATATCATAATTGCTGCGTGTTTAAAGGGAAGAATTTCCTATTCTGGGCGAAGCATGTAATTATATGCCAGAAGTTCTTTGTATGTTGTGGGCAACGCTGCCCACAAGAAATCTCAGCAAAGTTCTCTTTGTGAGTGGCCATCAGCGATTTTTTTCGACTGTTGGCAAACCTGCCAGAAAAGGTGCTCTTTCACAATCCTTCACCGGGTAAGAGGTATCATTTAAGATTATAAAATGCAGTCATCATAACCTGCCCGAGTTTTGACGATTTCAGTCATGCTCTTGTAGTGTATGCATGTTTATCCTTGTGGGAGGATGGGGAAAGGTGGGGGAGGGGAATTTATGCTCGTTACCCAAAAGAATCTATGGCGTTTCTATTGAACTATGCAATAAATTAGGTATACCGTTAACCGACTGTGCTGGGGTAAACAGGGAGAAGGGATGGGGCTAGCAACCTCATTGCAAAACACTTATTTGCTACGGTGGGGAGGGTTAACACTCCCTCTCTGGGGCCATTCCTAATATGGGAAAAAGTCATATAATCAAGCAGTCAGAAAGTAAATAAGTACCAAATACAAAAATGAAACATCAATTAATGAATAAATAAATTAATATACAAATGCATGACATTCAGTTATTATTAACATTATTTTTACTATTATTCCATTACATTAAGGGACGGAAGCATTCTTGAATAAGCCTTGATCTGAACTGTCTTGGTGCCCATATCTCCGATTTGCTCTGATAATATCGGTTGATTCTAAATGCCCCAAGAAAGACTGAAACTGCAGTAACGCTGTGGTCGACAAACCTCTGTATTCAGCACCAACACGAACTTCACGATTAGCAAGACCATGAAAGAACCTTAATAAATTTCATGAATAAAGAGCATCTTCTATAAATCAGATTATTTTTAGAGAATGAATAAATTTATACAATGAGCCAGAACTTGGTATCTGAACAATAAAGAAAAAAAAAATGTCAAGTTTTCTTCTTCCCATTGCTTAAGCAATCTGTGTACTTGTTCGTTGTTCAATAATAAATAATTCCCATTTCCTTACTTTATTTCATCATCTTCGTAATAGCTTTTGTTTTTGTCACTGTTATAAGATACGAAGCTGCCAAATGAAACAAATATACATTGAAACTAAAAACACCCTCTTTATGTATAAGCTCGTCAATTTGTCTGAAGTATGTGGAAAATATATTTAAGACTCTACAAGCACATGATAATTTCATATACAATGCATTTTTCCTTTATCTTTCTGTTTTCTGAAGGACGATAATTTCTCTTCATAAAACACTTGAGTTCGCACGAAAATGACCCATGATAACATTAGCTACGTCAGAGATAAGACTGGCGGAGACTGAAAAAAAATGTGGCTTGGAATTTCTATAAGTTCAAAAATATGCCAGACTTTAAATTCTCAGTGTTCATAAATGACGTAAGGTTAGGAATATAACATCTGACAACTGCAATAATAATGACCCAACGCATGCTGCTCAAGGATCGAAATCCCCCGCTGAAGAAAAGCAAGCTCAAGTTAACAACAGTGATTTTATTCGTTATATTAATCCAGTTATTAGATATTTAATCATTTCTATTACTAAACTCGTGATAATTTCTCCTCTCCTTTTCCACTGCTGGCTCAAGAGAGTAGACACCATATATAGTATATCAGAACTTGAAAGCCAGTCTTAGCTAAAAAGAAAAAAATATATATTTCTGCATTTGTTCCGTGGATTTGTCCAAACACGTCACTGACAGATCCGTAATTTACTAGAATACCACTAAAAAATCTCGTTACCCATCAGTTCTTAACGTGGGTTTCTATACGTTAACTTGCACAATTTCTCATGGAGAGATTGCTCAAATAGGAGCGCGTGAAGATTTATGGCTATATACTGGCACTTCAAATAGCATGAACCAAATCTAATCCATTATGGTGGAAATAATTAAAGGCAAACACAAAAAAAAGTAAAGTTTGGAAAGACAGACGTGTATGAGCAAATAAAGAACATCCGTTGCAATGCCCTCCAGCCTGGAAAATTGTAGTGGCACCGGTTAACTAGAAAAATACAGCAAGAGGAAAAGAAAGGCGAGGTAATTATATAGCGCTAGGCTTTGCCGCGTACTATACGGTTTATATATGGTAAAACTCTTACAGAATAAGTAAGTGAAGGGAATGCTGTGGTCTCTTGCACATATGGTTCTCCCACCACATAAAAAGATCACGTGAACTATCTGGGTTTAGATAATTTGGTTCACCCTTCAACCGCTCCTCCCAAAACTGTCTCAGACTATACATATGCATTTTCATTTCGCCCATACTGCTATTCATTAACAATCGACTCATTTCCTTCGTTCTTTCCAAGTGGGCAATCTGCCCTTTTTTGGGTTATCTTGCAAGCAGTAAAGACCGCATGCAAATAAGGGAAGCAGGAATGATCTCGGTGTCCCAAACGCGGAGGAACGGCATGTGGCACAGTCGTGAAATCTCGAAAGATTTAAGCACGGGGTTGCTGACCACTGAAATAAACATGGGGCGGTGGAGTTTTACTCGGCAATGGACGCTCGGGTGGATGGACGGTCGCTCAGCCCACTAACATACATATATGCAGATGATCTCGAGGAGTTGTTTTGGTGAAAGTGAAGAAGAACGACTACGGGAAATGAATGCGTCTCTGACCTATGCATGCGAGATATCGACGCTCTACGAAGAGCTGGATGGTTCAGATTAGTCCGGCCTTATGCCAACATGGGCCTTTGCCTTAAGACAAGTATGGTATGGTGTGAAAGGGAGTATATAGAGGCTGGTGTTGACCTCCGAACTCATCCCTACCAATACAGACGCCTAACGAGAGGGTAGATAAGGTACGAGTTTTATACTGGTAACGAAAACAACTTCGAGAGCAGCTGTCAACATCTGAATATTCTTTACTAAGAGATGACTAATTAGAATATCAGCAAATGGTTAACTGCAGTTCATGGAATTATATTTTCCAATTATATGACAGAATAAATAATGTCAAGAATAATGACTGGAATATAAATGAAGGCAAATCTGTGCGACTGATAAGTAAAGTGTTTATTCACTGAGAAAAAACTAACTCATAAGCGCTTAAAACTGACAATTGTATTTTATTTAGTTTTCATCGCAATACTTTTGCGGCTATACATAACAAAATGTCAAAGATGTGCTGCATACAGAAAATATCGATAAACCAGGGAATGAAATACTGCATGTAAAGCAAATGAGTTTGGGGAATTTCAAATATTTAAATCCATTTTTACTCAAAAAGCATACTCCTGAAATATGCAGTGATGTAGCAAATTTTCACTTTGCAGAGAATTAATTATAATGGAATAATTACGAATATTGCGCTTATAAAACTCTACACTGCTTAAAAATTAGTTCTGAATATATCCAGTTATATTTGATATAATTCTACATTATGCAGAAGACATATTGCAAGAACTTTAACATCCGCCAGTGACAAAATATTTCAACAGACCCAATTTTTTCTATAATAACGTGAAAATTATCTCTTAAGGTTTCAACGTATTAAGTTCTATTCGATTTACAGAATTTTTTATAAGAAGTCTCAGAATAATAACTATTTATTGAACAATAGGATACTACAGCAGCTAATCTAGGAACGCCCGTGGTCGTCGCTTCTGTGCTTAAGCCTCCAAAGGAAAGACTAAATAGCTCCTGGCCACAAGATAGCGTCCGAATACGAGCCCCTTCAATTAGGTCTAAAGTACCATCCCACAATCAGCTATTAACCTTCATTTTGGGTATTAATATCTGTAACACTTAATGATCAATTACAGTAAAGTTGATGCTATCAACTAATTGTTCTCGATTAATCCTGTAATTTACTACTTTCGCCGGTCATAATAATCTGTAATTCAAACGCTCCGCCGGCTTATAATTTTTTCCACTGGCATCAAAAATTGCACGCCTCCTAAATGAGCCTACATAATGACTGTAATTAACCACTTTGCTAATTGCCTAAATAACTAATGAAAGCTTTCTCCCGGCCCGTTAACTTGCGTTGTTATGTTTATTCGCCGTCAAGAGCTTCGTATCCGGAGCTCCCTGGTGTTAGGCGCCACTTAATCCTCCTTCGTATTCAGGTCCTCAGCCAGCTTGCTTTGGCTTGCTCAGAGCCTCACCCTAGTCTTATAAAATTGCCTTCATAATTGGCACCCTTATCCGCTTCTAAGCAATCGCCGCTGCTTGCGAGACATCTGCTTCTCGCTTTCTCATTGGTGAATCCGGGACCATCGGCCACTGAGAGGGAGCCTCAGTGGTCTTTCGGATCAGCGAGAGTGAGAGAGGTCTTTTAATAACCCAGGTGGATATGATTATCATTTAGAGACCTCGACAGTAACGACCCAGAAAGGTCAAGGGATTCTGTTTGGAAACATACAAGCCTACTTGTAATAAAACGAACAAAGTCCACTAATGAATGCATACACGGGGGAGCCATTACACACCCGGAGTAACTTTTTTTTACTCAAGATGTTTTCGTGTTAAGGTTAATAGTATCATGAACACCGTGAAATAAACGAACACAAAATGTGATATTACTTTTACCACAAAGAAAAAATAATATAATTATTTCATTCTTTATTGCTCACCAACAGGAAGTCTACAGATTCTTATCTTAATTTTCAAGCTAATGAAATACGTAGATGGCTGCGTAAGAATCATTTTTCATGGCTTTTTAAATATACGTTCAGTGAATAAAAAAATCACATCTTGAAACAGATAAGTAATCAAAGAATTTAATGACATGTTCATATATGAATATATATATATATATATATATATATATATATATATATATATATATATATATATATATATATATATATATATATATATATATATATATATATATATATATATATATATATATATATATATATATATATATATACTGTATATATATATATATATAATGAAAAATGAATAAGGGTGTTTTTGTTATTAACTACATAAGATTATAATCTACTTTCTTATTAATATGTTAATATATACCAGCTGGTATATATTATTTTGTCCTTTCTATCGCTTTGTACCTCAATAACGAGTTCGAAGGTCAGTGTTAACTTGCAATTATTTGTTAATATTTTTGCGCTCACGCAGATGTACTAAAAAAACCCATGGAATTCTTTCAAACATTTGGCTCCTGAAATAAGGTCGCACTCTGATGACCTGGTTTGCCTCGACATGGTCACGCCCCCTTTTCCATTCAAAAGAAAAAAAAAGAAATAAATGGAAAGGTGAGCCACAGCAAAGCCCAACCCAAAACACCCTCAAGGGACCGAAACAAAAACACGAGACTTAATACAATACAATTTTGCCAAAGGGCTTTTGTTACTTAATCGTGTAATATATCGTGTTCTTGAGACTATCTGGCATGACTTAATTCCTAATTTATGATTACTTTATCTATTTCATTCAATACGTAAGTGTGTATGAGAGAGAGAGAGAGAGAGAGAGAGAGAGAGAGAGAGAGAGAGAGAGAGAGAGAGAGAGAGAGAGAGAGAGAGTTAAAAAGGAATTATAGAAACGAACTGTGGAAGCAAATGCAAAGATTTAGCCTATGTGAGGTGTGAAAAGGCAAAAGAGACAGTAATTGGGAAAAAGTAAAAATTGAGACCAGCCTTGAGCTAATGAAGATATCCTGCTTTCCCTTGAACTAAAGAAGAACGACTGACATCTACTTGTATCTCGACGTCAAAAGTGTGAGGGATGGAACTGACAAAATTCTTTTCCTTGTACCTTACATTATATAGGAGAAAAAAAAAACTTAAATCTATTTTTTTGTATCTCAAATTTCATGAAACCAGAAGTTTGGACATTATTCTATTTGTCTCTCAAATTCGCCCCCCCCCAAAAAAAAACAGGATGGAAAGCAACCCATGAAATCTTCTACTTATATCCTTAGACGGAAAGAAATTTCCTTTATTTTCTAGCTGTATTTCAAACTAACTAACCACAGGAATAGAAAACAATCCACAGGCGTTCTAATGGTGTCTCAAACTCAAATAAAAAAAAAGCAAAGGAACTGAAGACAGTCTCCTCTGACTTGTACCTCAAACTCAAATAAAAAATCCAAAGCAATGGAAGAATCCCTAGATGTTTTATTTGTATCTCAAACTAAAATTAAAAAAAAATGAGTGGAACACAGTTCTCAAGTGTTCTATTTGTATCTTACTCAAATTAAAATAAAAATGCCAAAGGAACGGAATACAGATGTTTGATTTGTATCTCAAACTTAAATTGGAAAAAAAGGCCAAACGAACAGTAGAAAGTCCCCAGATGTTCTATTTGTATCTATAAGTCAAATTAAAAAAAAAAATAAAGGAATGGAACACAGTCCCCAGATGTTCTATTTGCACCTTAAACTCAAATAAAAACAACAATAGAATGGACGACAGTTCCCAGATGTTTTATTTGTGTCTCGAACTCAAATAAAAAAAAATGAAGAAATGGATGACATTTCCCAGATGTTTTAACTTGCATCTCCAACTCAAAAAAAAAAAAAAAAAAAAAAAGCCAGAGGAACAGAAGACGGTCCCCAAATCTTCTATTAGTATCTCAGACTCCAAAATGACCGGAGGGAAGGAACAGAGACCCAAAAACCCACTTAAGCCCCGAAATGACTCGGGGGAATTATGCAGGCAACAATTGCACCCGAGGTAATTTAGCCCGTAATGACAGCGCTTCGTGCCGACGCTCCGACTATAAAATTCTATCATAAGATGTTGGACGTAATTAGACGAGCGATAAGATGTACGTTAAGATAAAGTTGTCTCGTTCGGAGAGTCTTACAATCCTCGGCAAGCACTCGGGTCTTCGTTAAAATCCTTTTATGCTTTCGTTTATGCCTGTGATATATTTTCCTCCTCTCGGTGAAGCTCACGGTTCTTCTCATGTTTTTTTCGGCCTTTTCTTTTATCATTCAGACTTTTAGGATCATTGAGTTGTCTGATGTAGTCTGACCCTTCGAAGGATAACATCAAGAAACTATGTACGGTAATGAACTAACTATAATACTCAAATTATACAGGCATAAGTTCATTGATGAACATATTCATAAATACTTCCTTTGAATGTGTATGCAGAGTGCATCTATAAATCATCAATTTATAACCTAATTTCACGACAGAGCAAAAGCCTTAAATTTAGTTAACATAACGAAGCATGAAAACTGTGATATAAAAAATACATGATAAGAGTCGCATCTGATTCATGCAGCAAATTATAGCTAACTAGTTTACTTTTAACGTAAAGCAGAATAATCAGAAAACAAAATATAGTACGCTGTATTAGTTTTCCATAAACAATCATAACCATTAGCTCAAATGCCAAGACCTCATTTTTCCCACTGGTGCCATTCACGGTGGCATAATCTAAGTTGGCATTTTAAAAAGGCCATTATGTCTAGAAATCATTATAGAGAAGGCCATCCCACTGTCATAGAGGAGCCATAGTTATTAGACATTTTCCTAATGTCCTAAAAGAGGGATAACAGAAAAAAAACTCAAAGCGCTACAAAACGGGATTAACTACGGATCTAAAAAGGCTATCTGATCTGAAAGCAACAGAAGAATTTGCTGGGCAAGTGATATCAAAATCTGAGCTGTCCAATACGATGAAAAGAAAAGATATAATTATATATATATATATATATATATATATATATATATATATATATATATATATATATATATATATATATATATATATATATATATATATATATATATATATGTGTGTATGTGTGTGTGTGTGTGTGTGTGTGTGTGTGTATGTAGCCTATGCGTATGTGAAAACCTTTTGGTACACGTAGAAAGCACCGATAACCAAAAACATATCAGCATTTGTAACATAGGAAGCAATGTCATTAGCATAACCACCCTTAGCTTGAAGAAATCTCTAAGGAACAGTGAACTGACATTTTCATTCAAAAAGATTCAAGTTTTTTTTTTTTTTCTGAAGTTCAAAAGGAGAGGGTGCGTGGAGGATACAACGACAGATGTGTTAAATGAAAGCAAATATGAACCCCGTGGCGGTACATTCTTCTTGCTCTATTCTAATGCAAAAGGCACTACGCAGTTTTGCTTCAAGATTTATTTTAGAATTCATCTGTACTGAACTTCATGTGGTGTGATTCCCGCAGCTGATTTCAATGATCTTCGAAGCCACAAAAACAGGACGCATCAATGGAGACGTCAAATACCTCATGGTAAATTGATGTCAAAAGGGCATCTACGCACTGCTATAATAAATTATGCGAGCATTTTACGAGCCCGCGCTCGGAAACTGACATCATATTTGTACCCAGGAACCTCTTCAGTGCTAAAATCTGAACTCTGTCGAGCAATCATATATCCCCTTTTAAAGCATATGGCGTCAGCAACTGATGCACCCGATCAACAACTCACCTCTTCTGTCTCTGTCATGTGAGCGTGGAATCTATTTGCTTTGCATTTCTTGAACCAAACAGTTACTTCATATTCTAAATCTCACCTCAAATTTGATTAAGAATAATAAAGTGCTGCTGAACATCATCCCAATACATTTCCTAACGTTCAGATAGAGATGCCTATCAGTTCAAAATATGATAGGAGCTTCACGAAAACATTAGCAATTTTATTGATGGGCATGATTTCAGTGCAAATGTTTAACCCTCTTCAAAGATACAAATATTTTGCAAGTGATTTCAAGCACAGCATTATAAGACAAAATTGAGGAGAAATACAATAATACTTACGAAATATCTGAGGCCCAACCAACCGATAAACAAAGAAATCTCTGTCAAATCTAACTGATGCACTTAGCATGCATAAACAAAAAGAAGTAAATCATACCGTCTGCTATGACTAGAAATTTACGATTTCCACCACGGTCAAACCCCACGCAGTAACTGCAGTAACTTTTTTTTTTTGTTTATCCGGTAACTTCAACAAACACCACAAAAGCAACTGATCTTGGGAAGAGCCACACCCCAAACCTCAACTATATAAGAATAAGTATATACATACACACACACACATTATATATATATATATATATATATATATATATATATATATATATATATATATATATATATATATATATATATTTGCAGAAATGTTTTATACATACAAAAAAACTTTGATAACATTAAACAGTTCCAGTTTAAAAATAAGTTTAAAAGGGAGTACTGAGACGAAAATCACTTGTATCATTTTGCTATTAAACAGTCGTGCTCAGAATCAAAGCCCTGTCCATCGTGGAGTGAAATGATTTCGGACATAAGCAAACATTTTACCTTAGGAACTCCTGTCAGGAGTAATCAATGACCTGTAACATTACCTAAATACAATGAAAGATACCAAACCTTAAGTCAGAATTCTATTTGCGTTTCACTTCACTTTCTCAAAATTGGAGCATAAGCACTGATAAGAGAGAGAGAGAGAGAGAGAGAGAGAGAGAGTATCCAGGTAGAACAGCTATCTCGAATCACATACAGTAATTAAAGGCCAAAACGCTAAAATCTACTACTACGCTAAAATCTACTATGAAAGTGAACACAGCCAAGTAGTGCAGCCTTCAGCAAAAATACATATATTTTCCTTTAATGTTCACCGATTCACAAGTTTACTATCAGAAGAAATACAGTGAAACACATATCAAACTTGAAGTCTACCATCAAAAATACTTTGAAACGAGTGATATCAAACCTTAAAATGTTAAAACACTACGCGAATGAAGGCACAGAGCTGAAATCCTGGTAAAACGACAAGATCCTTAAATAACCAATAAGGATTTAACGCTACTGCATGAAGTGGAAAATGTAAGTGTGATGAATGTAAGTCACGTACAATTTTCAACAAATGTAGCATAAGTGGCTGGTAAAAGGGCGGTAAAAGGGAACATGAAAACAAACGTGCTAAGAATCTCGAGAGTTTACGTTGGTTAGCACCCAGGACCAGGATCCTGTCCAGGACTCAAGTTGGCTCCCGTTCTAGTTGTCACAAAAATTGCACTTTATATCTAAAGACAAACAAAATTTTTATTTGTACAATATCGCCTCGTAGAAACTACATCCAACTGATCAACCCTCCTGGGTTAAGCCTATGTCTTCGTCTATTTTATGACAATACTTCAATTATTTTCAATATAATTTTTTGTATATCTACATGATATTTGACTGAATGGTTCCAAATATATTTTTTTTATTATTTGACACATAAGATAACGACACGACCCTGTTTTTAAGGTCACGATGACAAAAATGGCAAAAATCATCATAAACAAGATGCGGAAAAATCTCTTAACGTAACATTTGAAAACAAAACAAATATTTCATCTTCTGATAGTTTATAAATTGTCTGCTCGAGATCTTGAAATATCTCCTTCAAAATGACGGACTAAGTAATAAGTGTAAATTGAGATTTCCTGCTTATAAAGAGAAACGGAATAGAAGATGCCTGTGCCATTCAAGTATGTTAAGGAAGTGCACTGAGCTGGTAAGGGTATCGGAGATTAATCTAAATCAGTCCTTTTTCAAACTGACAAAACTGTAAAATATGAAATGTGCCTCAGATGAATTTGACCAAATTTCAACGGGGTTTTTACAGAACTTCTCTTTTCATTCTGTATAAGACGCAACCACCTTTACATAACCATCAGGTACAATTATTCTTCACTGATTGATGGGACTACAATAGAGCGTTTCACATTGATTCAGTATTTCTCGTCTCTTTTGGGTTCTCATCTTACCGCATTCATAATCGAAAGTATTTAGAGTTAATTTCGGAACTACAAATGAAGCAATCGGAGCCTTCATTGGTTTCAACGAGTGTTCTAATTGTCATAGGCAACTACAGAGTTATGTAGTTGTTTGTTAACATTACTGGTCGAATAAGCGATCAACTTGACACGAAAACTAAGTCAAGCAATTTAGCATACATAATAAAGCAGCAAAACACATAAGGCAATTTCCCGAAGTATCAAAAACTTGCATGAAAACCATTCTTGGTAAGATGGTATAATAAATTGCTCTCTACATTTTGATCAGAGAAATTGTCGACGTAGAAAAGCAACGTATAAGAACTCCATACGGAACACGGAAAAAAAAGTCGATATCAATCTTGTGAGCCAAAACAACAGCTACTGTTATTTTTTCATACATTAATTAACAAAGTGTGCAATCACATAAAGAGTTTGTTAACTTATTTCTTATCCTAAGTTGTCAGATGACTGTTAGGTTTTAATCCTTTAATCCATTTAAATAACGAGACCAAACAAAATTCAAAAATGTAATTTTTCGTGTACGTATGTATTCACTAGTCTTTATGTACAGATACTTAGAATATAAAATATATATATATATATATATATATATATATATATATATATATATATATATATATATATATATATATACGAGTATATATAGTTAGATAAATAGACAGATACATGGATATATATATATCTTTAATACAAGCGTAGGTTTTAATTACTTCGGCGAGGCACAAACAAAAAGAAAGGGCACGTCGTAAAAAAGGAAAGCAAGCGCAGATGACGTTCCGCCCCATTCCACCGTCCCACCTACTGCAAGAGCCGAGGCTTCGAATATTTTGCGAAGTGAAAGGGCCTCCGAGGCGCCCCAGTTAACTCACTTTGCCAGAATAATAGAAGTAATGCCGGTGCTATTATAAGGCCATACGTAGACGCCACATGGGCAAAAGTGCCGGGAGAACAAATCGTAAAGGCGGTGTTCCGAGATGCTTCGAGGCTTCGGAATCCGGGTTCAATGGGAAGGCTTCGTCTCGTTTGGGTACAGAATGGGTCTGGCCGGGCATTTCACGGATATGTCGGACCTCGCTTTTGCGTTCGGCGGGATATGTTCTGGGTTATTGCGTATGGCCTTGGTGGAAATATGGCAAAAGATGAAGCGATCTCCCTTTCTGGACTCGAGTTTCGATTTTTTCCTCCTGGTCAAGAAAAAAAGGGGTTATCCAGACAACAGCCTGGAATCGGGGCTCATTTGCATTTTTCTTTCTTAGTTTTCTCACTACATTTTTTTCTTCGTTTTATTTTGAGCCTCGATATTTCATACAAAGGCGACGATTAATTTAATGAAGAGAATCAACAAAAACGATCCATTACCAACAGAGCAGAGTCATATTGTAAAATCCCAGGTCATATCAGCCGTGAATAATAGATGTAACTAATGTTTCTTAAGCATTCACCTAATGATATACGGACAAACAAACGGCCATATACCACCCGTGTACGCATTATGCATACACGGTAATGAACATAAGCTCTATGATGCTGGCGGTGATCTCGTATTTCATTCCCCGTTGCGAATATTATGGGTCCTAGTGGTAGGGGTCGGGCCCTTATATGGCAATGGAGAAATGGCAGCCATGGAGGATTTTCAGAATGACTCCAAATGGATGAGAGAGAGAGAGAGAGAGAGAGAGAGAGAGAGAGAGAGAGAGAGAGAGAGAGAGAGATTAGATTTCACAAAGTAAATATACAGAAGAGACAGTTTTATAAAATAGATTATGAGAGAGAGAGAGAGAGAGAGAGAGAGAGAGAGAGAGAGAGAGAGAGAGAGAGAGAGAGAATTTGTAAAATGAATTACTGAATGGACTGATGGGAGAGATATCCAAAACGAATCATGGAATAGACTGGCGAGAGAGAGAGAGAGAGAGAGAGAGAGAGAGAGAGAGAGAAGGGGGTGAAAATAAATCCTTGTATTCATGCACGTGACAATACTGTACAAGATTTGCAATAAACAATGTTAAAAAGTTATGTACATGAATAATGAAATTCCTCACAGGGGAAAATTTTCAGTACGCAGAATATGCACAAACTTTCTGATTCCCAGCGGGTCGTTCTGGGATAAGGTTATTTACCCATCCAATGTCCTTCTCGACACTGGTTGCGACTTACCACAGCCCACAAACTACAAAGTACTTCATTCACCGCTTCGATCAACAGAGGCAAAATGTGTTTTACTGACTGGCTTTAGGATCATATACTGTATATGTATATATATACATACATCATATATATTTACATATATATATATATATATATATATATATTTTTTATATATATATATATATATATATATATATATATATATATATATATATATATATATATATATATAAATGTGTGTGTGTGTGTGTGTAGACTACTACATATACACAATGGAGCGCATTCATGTCTATAAATAACCTCCCTTACTTCCGTTTTATGACTGAAAGTTAATAATATAATTAGTATACAAATATCAGCAAACAAAAATAAGTTTTTGTACCAGTTCACCCTTTTCTGAGAATGAAGCTCTCAATTCGTGCCCACGCTAAAGGAAATGCCGCAACGAACAAGCGGTGTACTTGGCCATGTATAAGGCTCCTATGACTTTTAAAACAGAAACCAAGAATACGAATAAAGACAGATTTCCTCATACAGCAATGAATTTATCATTCTAAAAATGTGTCTATCGCTTGACATATTAATTGGGACTCTCGTGTCATTTTCATGTCAGTCACTTCTAACCAGTAAGTTTATTATGACCTGCAAGGCAATAATCAGTTTGACATGAAAAGAAATACATAAGAGATCATGAAATTTCCTTTCCTTCAACGCAATAGGCCACAGTAATTATGCTGCACACACACACACGCACACAAACACACACACACACACACACACACACACATATATATATATATATATATATATATATATATATATATATATATATATATATATATATATATATATATATGTAATGTGTAATAGTCACAATGTAATAGTCACAATGCCCTAACTTCTTGAATTCTTCGCGCTTTTTGGATACGCTTGTCACTACAGAACCTTAAGATCCAAGTGCAAGAAATATGAAGAAATTTTGATGTCTGGTAGCGGGAAACGAACCCGGGTTCCATAATCACAACAGGGCCACGTTGCCGACCTGGTCCCGGACATCACAATTTCTTCATATTTCTTGCACTTGGATCTAAAGGCTTTGTAGTGACAAGCGTATCCAAAAAAGCGCGAAGAATTCGAGAAGTTAAGAGGGCATTGTGGCTATTTCACTTACATATGTATTTGGTAAAAAGTGACCCGTAGATTCTACACACACACACACGCATACATGTGTATGTGGGTGTGTAGTTCTTTCCTACCTCGCCACCTTACGGGTATATAATCTTTTTTCGCCGAGAGAGAGAGAGAGAGAGAGAGAGAGAGAGAGAGAGAGAGAGAGAGAGAGAGCAATTATAGAATGGTTACCCTTAATTATTGAACAGATTGTCTATATCGTTTGAAACTAACACTAAACTCTACGGGAAACACCCTGCATTTGAAATCCTGTTTGCTCTGGACCACTACAATAATCGATTCTGGTTTTATACGTCTACGGCATTTTTTTTTAATTTGTTTATTTTGTATGAATTGGAATAAAAATTTGCCTCTTAATCAATGTTATTTATTATAAGTCCCCAACACGCAGACATTATCAAGACACGTGCTTATCGTCTGCCACCAAACAGTCCTTGGCTGTTTCCATGAAAGAATCATGGAAATTTCAGGCAAGATTTAACGATTGCCTAATGAGATCCTTCCATAAACAGCTGAACGGCTATTATCACGCAGCAGATGTAATTTTCACACCTACTTTTATAAAACTGCATTTTCTAATTTATAAAAAGAAATCGTGCCGATAAAGACGCAATCTTTGTAACTTACCGGCTGCAGGTCAGTTTCTTGAACCTGCAGCGTATGAGTGAGAAAAAATCGCCACATATTAAAGGCAAGCCAGATCTTTTCATCTCGGGTACTGGGCAGAGGACAGAAAGCCTCCCGAGCGAGATACGAATCTCAATCAGCATAATCGGGGTACAGAGGTAGTAAATGGTGTCGAGGTGAATTCCGAGAAAACGACCTGAATGTCCTCCCTTGTACTTCGCCGACTCGAGAGATTTGGCTTTTTATCGAGATGACCCCACAGATAAACTCTTGATGGATGAAGACCTCCGCTGACTTTATAAAAATCAATCTCGAGAGTCAGTGACAAGCGTCGCGTCCGACCTGTGATGGATCTAGACAGATTGAGAAAGACGGCTCCGGCGCTGTTTTATCTCGCCGGCTGTTAGAGAAGCAAGGGCGGTTTCATTTCACATCAACAACAACAACAAGGCGATGCTTGTTTTGGTTGACTAGTTTAGGAATTTGATACCTTTTAATATTCGGTATTTCCACCTATATACTCAAGAGTCATTAAGATAACGTGATCATAAATACAAGTATTCGTTGACAATTCTTTGGGAGCGGCTATGAGCTTGTGTGTAGCTGATGTTGGTGGGTGGGGGGGGGAAAGAATGTGTGTGAATGTGTGCCATGTGTGTGTGTGTGTGTATTTGTCCATGTGAAGAAATGTGCTTGCGAGCACGCTGGTATCCAAGTATATACGTCTAAATGTGCGTCTGCATGTATAAGTGTTTACGCGTCTGCCTGCGTCCATGTGTGTGTGTATATATGTGTGCACGAGGGGGAAGCAGAATGTGTGCCATGTGTGTGCGTATGTGTGTGTGTTTGTCCATGTAAAGACACGTGCTTGCGAGCAAGTGGGTATCTAAGTGTATACGTCTGAATGTGCAGCTGCATGTATAAGTGTTTAAGTGTCTGGCAGCGTCCACGTGTGTGTGTATACATGTGCACGTGTGTCACCGAAGAGGACTAACCCATGGGTCTATTATCCCCACGAGAGGACGATCACATTAGCATAACAGAAGTCCTGACCCACACTAATCAGTTGGGTGCCCCGTCACATCTTGGGCGTGGTACTTCATCACCGCAGCATTTCCATTTCGGTATGATGGAAGAGGAGAAAAGGAGGCTAATATTATCTTGAAATGACTAATGAAAAACTAATTCTTAACCCCCTTCTCTCTCTCTCTCTCTCTCTCTCTCTCTCTCTCTCTCTCTCTCTCTCTCTCACTTATAAATGAATTTTTGATTTCACCAGGAATAGTTCCCTAAAATCCCAACCCTAAAAATAAACATTACTCGAATGAAACAGTTTTTCAATAAAACTTTATCCAAATGACAGGATTTTTCATAACTGGAAAAATTATGAACACTGATAAATTGTTCAAATTACAGATGCACTGCATAATATGATCCAATCTTGTTTTAGTAACAGTTTAATATTTCAGTGAAGAAAAATATATCCACTTAAGAGACTTATCAATACATTCATTACCTTTCATTAAAGGTTAAAGAAAAGTGCCATACATTTAATTTCGTAATGATTTAGACGTAAACTGCGAGGAATACGCAAGAGGACAGAATTTTCCTTCCCACTACAACTAAGACTGCCATGAAATGTACCCGAAAGATTCTGCCAAACGCTTTTAGAAGAACGCATGAGCCACAAGAAATATTACCGAGCTGCGCTTGGATAAAGAAATTACTTGCAAATAAGGCCCGGCTTAATCTCCCATTAACTTCCCTGAAATCCTTACCTGACTGCCACCTATTATGATGCGTCCGCTTCAACTAAATGCTAGGGTCATTTACTTTTCCTTGTCTGGGACACAGAAAAATTAATTAAAGTCAGTTTACATATGATATGACTTCATTATCCCACAGAAATTTATGCTAAGTTTCTGTAAAACAAACACACTCGCACAGCTCTTGAACGAGCATCACCCTCTCATAACTTTGATCTTGGAACTCCTAAAGTTTCTTATCAACATCTGTTCAATGGACATTCTTATTTTCTTTTCTCCCTTTGAAATCCGCTTGTTTGTATAAGGACTCGAACCCTCTTTTACCTTCAGCTAACCTGTCTGTGAACCTCACAAGCATTGCAGTTGCTTTTAATGCGGCCAACCTCTCCAGAAGAAATGAGAGACCGAGGAGAATAGGCTATTCCAGCCCGAAGATGAGGCCGTCATATCGGATATTAGCTGCTGGCGTGGCGCAGATCAGGAACGATCGAGACGTGATTTAAGATTAGTCGAGAATCGCCTGTGACCAGCGATACCAGTGGCTATAAACACCTCCGTCTGACGATCTCATCACTTTCTAATGTACTTTTTGTTGGGGCGAGATGCTAGCTGTCATAGGTGACTGAGAGAGAGAGATGTTTTTGGTCTTTATTTGGGAGGCACTTTTTCCCCCCCAGTTTTTTTCTTTTCGTGTTGTTTTTTTTTTGTTTGTTTTTGGTTGTTGCTCTGATGTCGAGATAAAGGGACAGAAGAACAAGAGCTCTTTATCTCTTGGTCAGGCCGAGCAACGAAGACAATAGCGTAAAAGTAACCGAAAAAATCTTAAATAACATTTGATCTTTCGATTTCTCTCAACGCAGAGCAGCTACCTTAAGTCTATATTATGCAAATTGCATATCTGATGCTATGGATATGGTCATTTGCATGCTAACTATACATTATGTGGGTAAAATTATGCACAACGGTTTTGGAAATATTAAGTGACTGAAAGAATTTAGTCTAAAGAGAGTACTTAATTTTTGCTTAGCCCTTCACTTTCAAATGTTTGTCTTATATGTAACAACGGCCCCAGTGAACAACAACAACAATATTAATCATATTAATTACCGTTAATAATTATAATTATGATTATTCTTATAATTACTAGATACATTTAGACCTTCAAAACCAACAATGATAAACTATCTACAAACCCTGAGGGGAAGTTATCACCAAATGGAGGTTACACACACAAAAAAACTCTGAAGTTGCTTAGGCATTTTAGGCATGACCAAAAAAAAAAAAAAACGATCTACGAATTATCTCAAACTACATAACTCAGACTTCCAAACGTTAAAAAGTTATACATACATACATAAATATATATATATATATATATATATATATATATATATATATATATATATATATATATATATATATATATATATATATATATATATACATACATACATACATATACCAGTTAGAAATCTTTGAGATTACTGGATTCAAAAGACATTACATTTATTTATTTGAAAATGTACTTTTTATTAAGCTGTGCCCCATTATGTTAATGATCTGTCGTCACACACACACACACATATATACACTGTATATATGTATATATATAATATACATACATACATATACATATATATATATATTTATATATACATATTTCCAATTGTAATAACCACAGCGCCCTCATAACTTCTTGATTTACTCACACTTTCTGGATACGCAAGTGACAACAAATTTTTAGACCCAAATGGAAGATTATGAAGGAATTCCGACGTCCGTTGCAGAATTCGAACCCACATCCGGAGTATCAGAGCAAGGTCATGTTACCGACCTGACCAGGTCAGAATTTCTTCGTATACTTCCACTGGATCTTAGGATTTGTAGTGAAAAGCGTATCCAGAAAGTGTGGAGAAATAGAGAAGTTAAGAGGACACTGAGGTTATTACAATAACATATTTATCTGGTAACAAGTGACTAGTAGTGTCTCTCTCTCTCTCTCTCTCTCTCTCTCTCTCTCTCTCTCTCTCTCTCTCTATATATATATATATATATATATATATATATATATATATATATATATATATATATATATATATATATATATATATATATTTATATAAAGCATTAATCAGTTTCCACAACACGGAAGGACCACAGCTAAGCATGAAGAGGTCTGCGCCCCGTTTATCATGTGTACTGCAACTGAACTTCAATTTCTTTTTCCTTCCTCTAAACCTCTTATTCATTATGCCACCATTCACAATTTTTACTCCTCCTGCCTTTACACACAAGAACCTCTAGTGACTCTATGACCCAGACATTAAGGTACTCTCCCTCATTCCTTATCACTTCACTTGTATTGATCACAATCATGTCCACAGCTTTAACAATTCCCCCTCTAACTTGAACGGAGCTTTTATGTTCATTTTCTCTTTATCTAAATACACAACTTCTCATTAGGATGTCTTTCGATTTACTCTTTCATTTAATCTACATTAACACATAATCTGGAAAAATACTTTTCTCGCATTTTCTCTTTCCCAAGTATACTATCGAGTATTTCTTGAAAGCTACGCAATTCCTATCAAACTGGCCCATTTCAGAACACTTCTACACTAATCCAATTCTCATTCACCTCAAATATTCTAAACCCAACACGGTCACTGATGTCTGTCTAACGTACTGTACCAGCCTGGGAATAAGAATTTACACACGTACAAACACATGCATACACCACGCACACAAACACACACCTTTTAGTAATATATATGTGTGCGTGTGTATGAAATTTGGCTTTGGAAGTACTACTAGCTTGCAGGCAAAAATGGGCAGGTCAAGGACATCTAGCACAGTTTAGGATTAAGATATGTGCTGAATGGCACCTGCAGATTATAGAGAAAGAAGACAAATAAAAACATTATACTTTGTCCATTTAGATCTTGCAAACAGGATACACCACCTACATGAAATGGCTATGTATTGCTTCAG
The DNA here is from genome assembly GCF_040412425.1 of Macrobrachium rosenbergii. Taxonomy (NCBI): domain Eukaryota; kingdom Metazoa; phylum Arthropoda; class Malacostraca; order Decapoda; family Palaemonidae; genus Macrobrachium; species Macrobrachium rosenbergii. The sequence continues at coordinate 15,912,601 of NC_089793.1, read as the reverse complement.
AAAAAAGAAAGTAATGTAATGCAACGACGATAATGACTTATCATACCTTACAACAGGTGTAGCCTCAGTAGATTTGGACAGCAGTATGGCAGTGCTCGTGTACTCTCTTTATGCCAGTCACCCCATACATAAGGTTAGAATAGATCTGTGTAAGAAGAGCTATATGAACCTTAGAAGAAGTGGCCATGATGTTCAACATCCCTAACTTTTAATGAAGTCTTACATAGCAGGTGATATTATCTACATTGCCTTCTGCGGCTGCTGGGTCATACTTGACCATCCTACTAACGTTTTTACTGCTCGGGCTGTGCCCTAATCTCTAGAAAGGTGTCTCCCACAACCTTGGGACGTGAGAGTACAATCAAGACAAAATTCCTTTCATTACTTCTTAAACCTCATTTGCCTACTGTAATTAATTACTTTTCATTTTTTCTGCTTTTATTTTACTTTACCTATCCTCCGGCACTTTTTCTTTTTTCTCATGTTGGTATTTACCCAGTTGAAGCTTGTTAATCCAGTTCACGGTCTTTTTGGCTGTTCGTTCGACATGAATAATAATAATAATAATAATAATAATAATAATAATAATAATAATAATAATAATAATAATAATAATAGGGGCGATCCAAATTAAACGTTTGGAATATATATATATATATATATATATATATATATATATATATATATATATATATATATATATATATATATATATACACACACACACACACACACACACACACATTATATATATATAATATATATAATATATTTGGATATATATATATATAATGTCTTTTCCTGTAATACTACAGTGTAATATGAAAATAAAGGCCATAAAACACTGTATAAAAAAGTGCAAGATACAGGTGAAAGACAATGGTATAGAGAGAGAGAAAACATGAAGGTGTGGCCTTAGGCCTCCGAGAAACGCCACCTCCTTAACATCGGAGAAGGCCACACCTTCATGTTTTTGTAGAGAACTTTCCACCTGTCCAGAGACAGAAACAAGTGCCTGAAATATATGGTTTCAACGAAATAGTGTTTTATGGGCTATTTTCATGCAAACTGCATGAAAAGTGCAAGATACCTGAGAGAGAGAGAGAGAGAGAGAGAGAGAGAGAGAGAGAGAGAGAGAGAGAGGATACTATATGCAAAGCAGAGAGAGACAGAGAGAGAGAGAGGGGATACTATATGCAAAGCAGAGAGAGAGAGAGAGAGAGAAATACTGTATGCAAAGCAGTCTTTTATTTCTGAAGCAGCAGTTCCGCATGGCTGAGCAATTAAGGGCTCAATCAAAAACCAATTACGGCAATGCTGCAGCAGTTGATGCCCTGGGACTGATATGAAAGAGGCTCAAACGTGAGATCAGCTTGCTTATGAAGGATACAACGGGGTGTAAAATCTTATTAAATGCCACGTTCCGTAAGAGGCTCAATTTGTAACGTCCCGCGGGATGCTTGTTGCTATGTGGTGGAAGGTGACTGAGGTCAACTTTGTTGTCTGGAGCTGCGCTTAGGATCTGTTTATGTTGATCATTTTATCTGCCATGTCTATACAAAGCAGGCTGTTTTCCCTGGGAATATTGCGCACTGGTTGAATCAGTAAGTTCTCGCTCTGTCTCGGTAAATTTATTTCAGCCAGTTTACCTAGTTTATAACTTTATATCGCCATTTCATATTAGTTTTTTGTAATCTGCTTCTTTTTGTGCCATTTACTTCGCAGATGTCTTAACCTTGCAAACAACGCTTTACTTTTTCTCAAAGGACAACGAAACTTATCTTTCTCCTTATTCCATTAATATATTAACACTCCGCTATTTGCTTACTTTTACTTTTAACATCTAAACTCTGCTTTAAATGGTCTACTTTAGCATCTCAATTCTGTTTAAAGATTAAATGGTCTACTTCTTTAAACTTGCAATATGCATTAAAACTGGAAAATATATTTAATATGTATTAAATTTATCGTCCACTCATCCTCAGCCTCCCTTCTCATAGTTCTCGTCAAAGAGGGTCTGTGTCTCCCAACCCTTCTGGTGCCCAGCGGGAGCCCAGCTGACACTATCAAGTAATATGCTCCCGGGGACTGTGAGGAGGACATGTCCATGCCATCTCCATCTCCCTTTTATCACTATCTTATCTACATACGGAACTTACGTAATTTCCATTACGATATCATTTCTAAATGTATCTTGCCATCTAACACATAATACTATTCTTGGAACTTCATTCTCAAACCGACAAAATCTTTTAGATATAGTTTCATTGTCATACCATGATTCATGTCCGTATAACAATGCAGATCGCAGCCAGACTTGCATTACTTTCGTGTGCAATTTCAATGTTTGATTTCCAAATCTTATTCAGCCAGTCGATTGTCTGAAATATTCACCTTCTATAATGCTTTCTCTATCAACGCTATTTCATTCCTCCCTACCTACTATGTTCCCATTTTCCTCTTTTTCTTAGATTTATTTTGACTCCAGTATTTAGATATCGGATGTATGCTATTAAGCAAACTTTAAATATATATATATATATATATATATATATATATATATATATATATATATATGTATATATATATATATATATATATATATATATATATATTTAATGGTATTTACTAAAAGGACAACGATTAATTAGAAAAATAAAATATTTAATAACCTGGAAAGAGACGTTCCAGTTTAATAAAAGAATTTAGTGATTCAATAAAGAAATCAACGAATTATGAAACGTACGATTAATTTTTTGTGAGTTACACGAACACTGAAAAAATAAACGCTATTGAATTTGGCAGCCTTACCATTATTATTACTCTCTATAAGCAGCCGATTTTAAAAGTGACGAGACTCAAATAATTCTCGGCTGAGGGTGTAATTGGAACCTGATCTACCTATCACTAAAAGCTCCCTTATTAAATAAACATGTCTATTTCTTAGATAACTGAACTACATACGCCTGTCTGCTTCCATTATAGATAAAGTCCACTGCTATAAAAGTCATTTACAAATATTGAAGGTGCCTGAGAGAGAGAGACTGTCTCGAATCGATTGCTTATTTTAAACACTTAAGGGTTTCCCTACCCCCGCCCTGAGAACTTCGAAGTTTTTTTAATGAGAGAGAGAGAGAGAGAGAGAGAGAGAGAGAGAGAGAGAGAGAGAGAGAGAGCTCAATATCTCATCAGCTGTCTTCTATCTTAATTTAATCTTGATGACTTTATACTGGTAATTAAATCAATACCATGAGAGATAAAAAATGAATGATTTGATGTATTAACAGTCGTCGATCCCAGTAGCGACTGTAGGAGCATCAATCAGTCATGGTGAATAACCTCGGTGAATAAATCAAATCAAAATGCTAAGCAGCTGGGGTGGAGTCAATAAATGGAAATTACAGTCCTTGAACAAAACAAATGAAACGTTAAAAAAAATATGTTTTTAAATCACTGATTACCTTGAAATGACGCAGACTTATTATTATTAGTATTACTATTTCTTTAGAAATGAGGCAGACCTATAATTATCATTATTAATAATATTTCTTTAGAAATGACTGTGATTTGTTGATGCTTTGGCGTAATCTATGCCTAATAGATGATTTATGGGGCAGAAAATTGTCTTGATGAAATAATCTAGCCCAGAGAGAGAGAGAGAGAGAGAGAGAGAGAGAGAGAGAGAGAGAGAGAGAGAGAGAGAGAGAGAGAGAGATTCTCGATACTTCTCCAACAGCTAAATTTAGTCGCAATTTATCATTATTTTAAAGGGATGGTTCGGTTTGAAAATCATATACAGTTTTTCCTTCCTTTTCACTATTATTATTATTATTATTATTATTATTATTATTATTATTATTATTATTATTATTCAAAAGATAAACAGATTCATATGGAACAAGTCCACTGGGCCATTGACTTGAAATTCAAGCTTCCAAAGAATATGGTGTTCATTAGGAAGAAGTAAGACGTGGTAAAGGGAAATACTGTTAATAAGCGTTAATATTTACAGAAGAGTATTCTCTTAACAACTTTAGAACCAGATAATGAACAAACAAGAAATAATAATAATAATAATAATAATAATAATAATAATAATAATAATAATAATAATAAATAAATACTTTTTATGCTGACTTCGATATTCTATCTTTTAAATAATTTATCTCTGATACCAGTTGCTAAAACATCATCATCTCTCCGATCATTCTTTTGTTTGACCAATTACCTAATAATCCCAAAATGAAAAGAAGGGTCACTTCATGATCATCTTCAGCTAAAACATATTTGTTGGCCCTATACAAAGATCACTGCAAATGATAAGAAGTGATACAAAGTTCCTTCACGTTCCAACGTAAAAAAATAAGAAATTTTAATATAAATACATAAAACGCAAAATTTACTGATGATCTTGATTTTACTACATGCGGTGGTGTTGCAACAAGTGGTTACAGAAAACGAAAAGACTAACGCTGAAAATGCATAACATATAAAAACAATCTTTGCGATAATTTTGCTTTGTTACCTCCGAAAAAGAGGCTTTTGTTTTTAGTCCCGACTGTCTGTTTGTCTGTTAGCAGGACCATCGTAAGTCTGTGTACAGAATATGTTTTTTTCTTTAATATTTTTATCAAGCTTTGAAAGGCTAATTCTTGGCGGAAGTTTTCCTTCTCCATACATTCCTGTTTAATGATACACCTTTTCTTAATAATAATAATAATAATAATAATAATAATAATAATAATAATAATAATAATAATAATCGAGAAAATCGATAA
>NC_089793.1:15872823-15902823 GCF_040412425.1 Macrobrachium rosenbergii | reverse complement strand
TGTTCTTGAGTCAATTAACCCCTTATCTTTGAGCGGCGGGCCTGACATCTTTAAAGATGTGTCGAAAAAAAAAAAAAGAATCCACAGGCTCATCGACATGGCGAGGACTCAGACAGCATATCCGACGCTGAGTATCACAATTAGTGATGACGTGATATTGCCGAGAGCGGCCCTCTCGTCTCCTCCCCGTGCCTTTTCTGCTGGTTTGCAACACGGCCATTCCGTGAGTGCAACCAAACCTCCTCCTTCACAGGTGGCTGGTTTTGCGTGCGCTTTATGGTGTTCCTTTGTTTGGGCCGTTTTATGAAGCAGGTCGCATGCCGCTGCGCTGTTGCTGGCCCTCCTGCATTCCTGCGTCCTTGTTTGGCCGGCCTTGGGTTATTCTGTCCTTGTGGGGGCGTTCGGCAAAGCTACGAAAATTGCGAGTGGTAAAAAGCGAAAGGAATTCGCTGCAGTTCAGCCTTATGCAAATGGAGGGAGGCTTTTAAAAGATCAACAAGGACAAGGACAGACAATCCTTTTGTAGTGGTGGCTAAAGGATTTTCTCCAGGAATCGGCTGCAACACCTTAAAATCCAACTGTTATCAGTGAATTTGTAACACACGAACAGACAAAGGGAGGCCCTCCCTATTTCCCCCGGGAGCTTTTCAAATAAAGGGATAAGCATGCATGAAGAATACATGTAAAGAGCATTCATATGTAGTTCATGTATATATATATATATATATATATATATATATATATATATATATATGAACTACATATATATATATATATACGTACATATCTGTGTACGTATATATATATATACATATATATATATATATATATATATATATATATATATATATATACTATATACAATATGTATATACACGTATATATATAAATATGTGTATATATAACATATATATACATATATATGCATATATATAAATGTATAATATACAGTATGTGCATGTACACACACACACACACACACATATATATATATATATATATATATATTATTATTATATAATATATATATATATATATATATAGAGAGAGAGAGAGAGAGAGAGAGAGAGAGAGAGAGAGAGAGAGAGAGAGAGAGAGGAGTACTGCTTACAAGTATAGGGGACACTGAGTGCAGGAATTAGCAATTAAATTGGAGAGAACTGGTTGTTTCACAAGGGTTCGACCCGGTTAATTTTTTTCTTGTTCCTCTTTCAAAAAAATCCCTATTCACAAGCCTTAATCCCCACTGCTATGAGGGAGGAAGTCTGATACTGAATAAGATGGTTAAATCCGCACTGTCTTGCCCCTAATGGCCCTGATACCCAACCAAGACGTGTTAACATATACCGACGACCCTAGGGCATATATTTAGCATAGTCTTTTCACTTATGAGAAGTCAGACTTGTAAAAGTCTGCTTACCTAAGCGCTTTTCACTAGCATCTTAGTATCCTTTGCACGGTAGTAAAAGTACGCAAAAGACATCAATATATTTTAAGGACGTGTGTCTTGAAACTTGTGACTTGTTCAACAAACGGAAAACAACTCATTTAATGTTCTTTGTATTCTTTCACGTCGTCCTTGCGCTGGGAATAAGATAATTATTAAAAGAATAGCCTGAAACAGTTCTTAAATTTAGGAAGTGACAAGCGCCTCGAATGACAAAGACCGAATTCTAAGGGATTCTAACAGATTTCAAACTGTTATCGAATTCAGGTTCGATAACCTTAAGATGCCTGGAACATTATCTTCCTTTGACAAGACTGCTACCTGTCGTAAAAAACTAAAAAAACTTCTCGTCCTTATTATTATTATTATTATAATTATTATTATTATTATTACTACTACTACTACTACTACTACTACTACTACTACTACTACTATTATTATATTATTATTATTATTATTATTATTATTATTATTATTATATTATTATTTCTTCCGTTGCAGCTCTACACAAATCTACAGAAGAGCGAGTCTGCAGTTGCGACAAGACGGAAAGCACAGAGAGAGAGAGAGAGAGAGAGAGAGAGAGAGAGAGAGAGAGAGAGAGAGAGAGAGAGAGAGAGAGAGACGAAGTAGGATATGAAAGCAAACGCAAACACTCCCAACAACGCACCACAGTACCTTCTTATTCAGGAAGTTTCTATTGTTTTCAACCTTTAATTTCATACATTAGGTATACAATTACCATCTCGAGAATTTACTTACAACGTTCGTTGGGTTCCTTGTAGATTAGCAAAAACTGGTTTTCGAGAGACGAAAATATATATATTAATCTACCGATCGATAGGAATCGAAGCGATAACGAGACCCCTGTGCAAACATCCAAACAGGTTCCCGGATCGTAAACCAGGAAATGTGTCTATCTGGAGCACCTGCCGTGGACGGGATCGGTCGCGCGTCCCGAGCGAGGATCATATTGTTACGTTCTATATTGTAAATTTATACGAGAACCTCCCTCTCGTAACACCCATGAATAATACGTCGTGGGTCGGCATTCCTCCGGGCGTGATCTCCTTGAACTCCTTTGTGATTTCCTTCTGGCCCTCGAAGGCTTCCCCCCTCGGCCTTCCTGGCTGCTGCTGTTACTGCTGCTTTTGCTGTTGCTGCTGCTATTCGTGGCTGCTTCCTTCTCGCCGTGCTTCCCTTTCTCTCTTTTTGCCAAATTGCTGTTTGATGTTATGATCTTGATTGCATAATCATTTTTATGCGACACGTACAAATATACATTAACGTGACAGGCACACTTTCTAGAACGTAGTTGACATATGTGAAAAATAGGGCAGGAAATAAACAGAATGAGAAAGCCAGATGGGAATACGCCTCAAATAAATAAATAAATAAATAAATAAGTAAATAAATAAATAAAGGAACACAAAATATAAAAGTGAAGAAACTATTGCCAAGGATCGTGACGCAGCATTCCAAACCACAGCCGAGAATAGCTCTAACACAATGTGAGATCTTTTCTCAGATTAACCAACTCTTCAATATTTACCTGCATTTAAACTACACAAGACCATAATTTTATCTAATAAAATGCGCAAACAAAGACTGATAGTTCTAAGAGTCGCAGAATTCTCGTAAGCAGTAATTCCAGTAGCCGAATACTTCACATGTACGTAAAATTCATTGCTAAATCAACAAGAAAGGATGTAATCAATCAATACAAATACACCAATAAACAATCAAAGAAACTTAAACGAGTTATATTTCCAATCCATCTGATCAACTGAAGCTATCAAGATACAAAGTAAATAAATAACAGTCGTAACATCACATCAGTAAACGAATGCCATGAATATAAACAAAAACCAGTAAGAAAGATAAATGTTAAAAATACATAAATCTGTTACCGGAATTTAAAACCACTATTGTGCAGGAAAACTGGCTATTGTGTGAATTTACCAAGAAATATCAGAAATTTAGAACAACACAAAAAGAAAACCATAATTCAAGGTTTTTCTCACAGCAAATCTAAGAAAAAAAATTTGAAATAATAATCCTTTTTTGTGGATAAATCTGTCACGACCTCAGCATCCTGTGTTTTACATATTTTCTTTTATTTATTCTACCTACGAAATATTTATAATGTTTCATATAACAATTGTTTCGACGACTTAATCAGTCTCCGGAAGCAGTATTTGCTCAACAGTGTTTAGCTCTACTACACAATTAAAGTATAAAGTATATCTTAATGTGATTTGTCACATAAACAGGTAGTATAATATACCTTATAAATACTAGTAAGATATCCAATAAACACACAAAAATACAACGGAATGTTTTACGGCTAATTCCTTTTTATGACAGACCCAAAGCCGTGGGAATTTAAGTTACTTTGCCAAAATTCAGAAAACAGACTTTAAAAAGAATAAAATGAGACTTTAATTACACTAAATACTGATTCTGTTCATTGTTAGCCTTTGATCTTAAAACTACATGACACCAACAACTTTATATTATGAACCTTGAATTTTTCAACCTCACAAAATAAACAATATTTTGCTGGAATCTTCTCAAAGGCACGCTCTCTCTCTCTCTCTCTCCTCTCTCTCTCTCTCTCTCTCTCTCTCTCTCTCTCTCTCTCTCTCTCTCTCTCTCTCTCTAAGGTAAAGTGAAAGTGTAAAGATTCGTACTGAGTTATCAGAACAATCTTGACAATCTTTATTGAGACACTTTCGTTGTATTTCATTATTTGTCAATTAACGATAATGAAACTACATGTGCATCGAATACTTTATCTCTAAGGCTACCAGTTTCACTGGGAGATTTCAGCGAGTGAATTCAACAATTATCGAGTTCATTTCGCGAGAAATTTATGTTATATTGCTGAGCTATATAGGGTAATCTTAGATTTCAACACTGCCAAGGTAACAGCAATTTAACCATTAATGTTCAACTAATTTCAAAACAGCATATATTTCGTGAAATTTAAACTGGTTCGAGGTTCTGTTTTAATTTGTGCATATTTTCAAAAATAGTAATATTAAAACATAAAAATTTGTGCAGTTAACATAGTTATCAAAACTACTCAGTACCATTTGTTTGTTTTCATGAATAATAAGACAAGACCATGGCACCGTTCCCCAGATATTCTTCGCAATTCATTTTTTTCCAAGGCCGTTTATGTACATTGGAAACAACATCAATAAAAAATACGTACATAATCAACTAATGCCTGACTGAAGAACCAGATACGGATCCGCACCAAAATTGAACTAACTGTTCCTTTGAAGTCGTAAACATTTTCCCATGCTTCCCATGCTATTTCAAATAATTCTATGCTAACAAACATACACATAATCATGATACCTTTCGTTTAGTTGTATACACACATGTTATATATATATATATATATATATATATATATATATATATATATATATATATATATATATATATATAATTATAATTATATATATCAACAATAATCACCACAGGTTTCTTAGGATAAGCAGCAAAAATGTTTTGCCATACACACGTCTCTCTGAAGTATCATGACAAACCTTAATCGTGCGTTCACTAAAACGAAACGCCTCTAAAATAAAGTAACACGTTACACACATTTCAATCCTGTTTTTCCTTTTTAATCTGAAAATGCGGAACCTGTCCAAAACATAGTAAGGCCCGTGTCATCCCCTGAAAGCTTGGCCCATTCACTCGGCACGTAAAGCCGGCGTTAATCCCCCTTGTCCTCGCACGTGAATGTACAAACAGACTCGCGCACAGAATTTATTACCCTTCTGCGGGTGATATACGACCCTCGACGAATCCTGAATTTAAGCAATTGCCCTCTCCCATGCCCACCCACTTAGCAAGTCCCATATATTCATTCCTCTGTTGCTTCGGAGGCAATGCCTGCTGGTATGTACGGCGATTAAAGTTCGCCTTTGATTCGTCTCCCTCGCATTTCACGCCTTGAAATGATCAGATGTGCTGGGCGAGCGTGATTAACTTTTTGCATACTGCTTACTACTGAAACTAAGGGGGAGTAGGAATTGTAAGGAATTGTCTGGACACGTTTGACCAAGGGGCCCGTGGGTAGATTAAAAGCACAGGGGGAGCACACGATTGTTGTATGGTACCAACTCCTAACCTAGAGAAAAAAATGAAAGTTTCACGATTTACAATTTGTCAGGTGGTTACCAAGCTATGAGGATAATTGATGATGCATAAAACACTTACGGAAGATTGGACGAACTTTACGGCACATAAAAATTCCTACGAAAACACTTCTAATCAAACAGTAATAAGGCAAATAATTTTCGGATCTGCTAGCTCATAGTTGATGCATTTGCGTGTGTCTGTATATTCAATGATCGAATTTCAAGTCATGCCCAATACTGTATAAAAAATTCCGAAAACATAGTATCTATAAAAATTGATATACATGAGACTGCCTAATATAATGTTGTCAGGTGAATATTCTCACTGATTTCCAAAGATAGGATTAACTGAATGACTAATTTCTCTACAGAAGATTAACTGACTGCATTAAATCTATAAAAAAAAGAAATGTTCGGCTGATTTCTATGAAAAAATTTTCATTTATTTTCGTAAAAAATTATTGAGTGACTGATAAATATCAGTAAACATGCGTCGCCCGAATTAAGGTTGCGCGGATATTTTCGGAAAGAGAATCAATCGCCTCGATCAGTCTTTAATCCTGTTCAACTTATATTATAGACCTATTTCAGTCATTCTTGTTTACATAATCATTTAATTTAACTGTTTAACAGCTGAAACTAACATTCCTGAAGTCCTTTTTTTATTTTTTTATTTTTTACATCATCTCAGTTTCCTTGGAACAAGCAGGATTCTGCAAAACAGAAGGATCTCGACCGAATTAAGAAAATAACTTTAGGGGAAAATTAAATACGGAAAAATGAGAACAAATTTAAACAAATTGGCCGCGACAATCAAACAAGTACCAAAAATATTATCAAGAGAGGAAAATGAACACGAACGCAACCAGAAGCAAGGGCACGTTAAAAAGACCAGGGCAAGACGTTTGGGAGTGTTGTTTATGGAGTCATGATATGGCATATAGAAACGATGGGTACCTACAGTGATGCAACTGCCACAAACAGCATTGGAAATATTCCCCTTAACTAATACATAACGTAATTAGAAGGGAGGGGTATTAGGCGCCTCTAAATACCCTTAATATACTCTCTAAATACTCCGGATAGGGTATGTTATAAATTGAAAAATATTTAACGAAAATAACTTTAAAAGCTAAACATAGGATTTGGCTGACAATACCAGCAAATTTCATTTTTAAAATACATAAAAAAAATTTTTGGATGCAGTAATTCTGTCGTACGCTAAAGGTGGCAAAAAAATGGCTAAACAGTAATACATAAAATTAAAAACCTGCTAAATATACATACTCTAAGGACGATAGGATTCTTTTAAAAGATGTTTCCTAACCATATCAGTGACCATATAGATTACAACATCGTACGAAAAGGTTACCTAAGGGTTTTTTCTATTTACGCAGAAGCAGACCATACGCATATGACTATCTACTTATTTCCAAGCCATGTAAAGTCGAAAATACGATTAGCACAGGCAATTCTCAAAAAATGAAATGACCTAAGTTGAAAACGGCTCTCATTTTCTGTTTCCCTAAAGGTAGAGTGGAGTCTCCACACACCTGTTTACTTATCTGCATATAAAAAAAACTGCACCAATTCGCAAATGAAAAAGGGGATCATTCATCACAGCCCAGAAAGCATCAAATCTTAATTCCAAACGAGCGAAAGCTTCCTGATTGGCTGGAAACTATTCGTAACGCGTACGTGGGGTGTTACCTTCCCGAAACACAGAAGGGCCACTGGGAACCCTCTTAGGTAGTGAGAATGCACTTGTTGTGGGGTTGCCTTCCTAGCTCCCTGTGGGGTTCCTTAGCAAATCTTCAAGCGATTGCTCTGCCAAGGTTGCTCTGCCCCTAGGGTCACAATGGCAAATGTAAGACCTGGATGTTTCTCATCAGTTAAGGTGATTCCTCAAGGCTTCTAACCAAAGGCGTTAGACCCTGGTTGTCTTCAAGCTCTAAGATTCTCTTGTTTCATGTAATAAGAGGGTGAGATGACAAGGCCGACAAGAGTGGATGTCTCTGCCAGTATTTACAATGGTCGTTGAATGCCAAAGGAAGTTTACTGATTGCTCGACTGTAAGGAGAACACTTGATAATGTTTATACCCGGTGTTTAAATTCTCTGACGTTTCTCTCTTTGCCATTCCTTTGAAATGTTATTGTTTTATGTATTTAGTGAAACAGATTAATTATACAGTTTCTCCATGTAACCATGGCATTTTGCGACGTGGCAGATATTTGTTGACAAGCTTATGCAGTATATTTCAAATTGCATAGTATGCCTCGCAATATGCTACGGATCTTACAAGGCAAAGTTGAATACTACTTTATCCACCGAAAAAATCAGGATTAATTCTATTTTAACCGCGATGCAACATTCTTACAAAAAAAAAAAAAAGGCTGATTAAGTGATGTAGCCCAGATAAAATAAGGGACACGCTCCCGAATAAATCATCCCTCAATCTCCTCCGAAAAAACGCCTCACAAATCCCCATCTCAACCCCCACCCTCTCTCTCTCTCTCTCTCTCTCTCTCTCTCTCTCTCTCTCACTTATTTCGGAACCATCTCTTCTCACTCCTTCAACAGCGGTTCCAATCCCCTATAGGGACTAATTATTCTTCATCAGTGGCATTTGTAACAGATGAACTTTTCACTGGGTTAATTTACGATAATGACATTATAATTGGTGTCATTACTCTCTATGGAAATAAGATGGCGTTCAGTAGGCGAGGAAATTGCGGTCCGGCGGCTGCGTTCATTATGGCGTCTGATTCCTACGCAAATGACTTATTTTAGATTTCGATGTTTCCTTTGTTTAGCTATGGGTTTATGGAAATCTCACTCAACCCCCTCCCCCTTCTCTCTCTCTCTCTCTAAAAAAAATAATTACCAGTTATATTGAAAAGTGGCGTAAACTTTCTTTGGCTGTATCAACGGACACAACCTTCTAGGCGTTTTTAGATGTTACCATCGGAAAGATTCCTTCCGCGATTTCTATTTGCTTTAGATAGTAGAAGTGGAACGGAATGTAATATTTAGGCCAAGGGCCAAGTGCTGGGGCCTATCAAGTAAGTCAGTGCTGAGAGGGAAATTGGGAGTAAAAAGATTTGAAAGGTGTCACAAGAGGAAAATCTTGCAGTTGCACTATGAAAAAGCTGTTAGCAGACGGTGGAAAGAAAGATGGACGAAAAAGAATATGAACGAGGCTATGGCAAAAGGAATGTAGGGGTTTGCACTTTGCACCTACGGGACGTAGAGACAACAACTTAATATATCGCTTCCTGCCTGACATTTTGAGTTTTGCTTTATTGTTTTTTATGAGTTATTATTTCTTATTCGAGTGTCAAATCTTTAACCCTACAAATTCAAGTGACCAACTTTTTAAACTAAGAACTATCAATCGACAACTCCCCACCCCTCGGCCAAGAGGTCAATATCGACCACTCTGCAGACCCCTTGAAAGAGGCATTAACAAAAGACCAGGCATTTTACATGATACCCGAAAAAGTTTGCGCAGAAAATCTTGAGAAGTCTCATAGTTTAGGAGAGAGAGAGAGAGAGAGAGAGAGAGAGAGAGAGAGAGAGAGAGAGAGAGAGAGAGAGAGAGAGAGAGAGCATTCTAAGGATCAAAGATTTTAATCAAATCTCGATCACTTTTTCACATCTGGTCATCAATACAAATTTGGCTACTTAGGGTACAGATTTGAGAGAGAGAGAGAGAGAGAGAGAGAGAGAGAGAGAGAGAGAGAGAGAGAGAGAGAGAGATATTCTAGAAGGATCATACATTTTAATCAAATCCCAATCACTTTTTCACATCTGGTCATCAATACAAATTTGGCTACTTATGGTTCAGATTTGAGAGAGAGAGAGAGAGAGAGAGAGAGAGAGAGAGAGAGAGAGAGAGAGAGAGAGAGAGAGTCCCTTTACCCCTCGCCCTGAAGAACATCAACGGGGGATAATAAATGTAATGGAAAAGCTGACAGGACCCTCCCAGGTGCTTTATAAACCACGCCCCCCTACTGTTAACAGAGCTCCTGCTTGCACGGCTAATCCTATTGTTTCTCGTCCGCATTTTCCTCAACAGGATACCGATAGCCACACTTACTTTATTTTAGTAACAAACAGTTTCTTTCGAATTTATTAACTAATGTCATATGCGCTCCTGGCCATCGCATATGGGGTAGCCTACTTACAGTCTGACTCTGAATTTTAAACATTACCTTAAGTTACGAGCATCAGTCACCCTACATTTCCGTGGAAGAAGTAGGGTCACTGACTGGTTTACTGCGCACTTCAAATCATTCGTCTCGTGTTTCCATCAATAAACATCAAGTGGAATTAGATAAGCGTAATCGACAAGGCATTTAAAATAATCTCGAGCCATTTATTGATCCGTAGGAACTTGTTATGAATGAAAAGACAAGGAACATGCGGGCTATCTGCAATAAAAATCGGGGATTATATGCTTTACTCATGAACTTCATGAAAGCGAATCTCTCTAAAAAAAAAAATAAAATAAATTACAAAATGAAGTCTTTCTTAATCATCCTAAAATAGATGTGACTGTATTGCATCTGAGGAACTTGAAAAAAAAGAAGAAGAAATACTTTCAATTAAGCATATTCACCCAGGCTGGGGCACTACATTATCCATTGGTTATGGTGCACGAAGCAGAGCAAAAAGGGTGAACTAAAAACGGTTAAATAAACATGATTTAGGTCCGATAAAGCCGACTCCCCACTTTCACTTTTGCCCATTTCCGAGCTGAAAATCGCCCACAAAAATAATTGTAAAGAAATGAAACTGGATCGCCATTAATCACAACCTGGTGGGTGGTCGATAAGCGTGAATCTCGCGCCAGATTCGTATCAACGGAATCTCACTCTTTATCATCAATTACGATCGTCCGGAATTCTCTTAAATGCACTTTTATGGAAGCCGATTAATTCAACCGGAGCCATTCCGTGTCATAACGGAGATTAATGAGCGCCCTAATCTTGAGGGCAAGTTCTAGCCCTTATTTCCAGCAGAAAGGACAGAAAGTAAAAAAATGCGCACCTATCCACTCAGAAGCCTCAAAGCCATGCATGATGTTTCCGGAGGAAATTTCAATTTCCTGGGCTATGGCAACAAGCGAGCTAGAAAAACGTTCCGGGACTCAGTAACTGGTAATATCAAATTTACTAGATCGCCCGGATATTGCCTTGCTTACCAAACCTTTAAATTAGTTCAGTAAATCAAATAAAAAACAAAAACCTTTGACGTTCCTGGTTCAAGTCTAGTTACCTATGCAAAAGAAGTTGGAAGGAGAGTACTTATTCACACGTGTCAATCTCTTTGCTGTGAAAAGATTTCTCACGAACTGAAAAACAAAATCTGATGAAACTGGGCGTATAATTCCACTGACAAATACGCGTCATCTCTGAATCCTTCACCGTCTGACAATGCTTAACTAACAAAAGTTTTAACGTCTTTGTTATAGTTGGGTATATATCATCTCTCTCTCTCTCTCTCTGTCTCTCTCTCTGTCTCTGTCTCTCTCTCTCTCTCTATCTCTCTCTATCTCTCTCTATATATCTATCTAATATATATATAATATATATATATATATATATATATATATATATATATATATATATATATATATCAGTATATATCGAAAAACACAAATTCAGTAAGTGAAAATTATTACTTCAAAAAGACCCCAATGATAGGGAGGTTCCCAAAAGGAGATTTTTATTTTTTTATTTCAAAGCTTTCAGAGGCTCATCTGCCCTCATCGTCAAGGAACCAAATAATATGGTTCCTTGAAGATGAAACAGACAGCCTGTGAGGACTTTTGAAATAAAGGAGTTATGTATATATATATATATATATATATATATATATATATATATATATATACATATATATATATATATATAATAAAAATGCTCTTTCAGTTTCAAAATTAACACTACTGCCTGATATATATATATATATATATATATATATATATATTATATATATATATATATATATATATATATATATATATATATATATATATATATATATATATATATATATATATATGTCTTTACATGTACTCGGACATCTAAAGTTTTCCATCCATAAAAGTTACATTTTTTGCTACCATTCCCCTTATCTCTCCAACCCATCAGACGCTTAACCTTCGGAACAACGGAAGATCTCACTTCAACACATTTAGCCGGAGCTCTTCCATCTTCATTAGCTCCCACTCGCAAGTTGAGTGCATAAAAAAACTGCATTCCAAGATCTAGAAAAGCTTAACTAAGTAAGGAATAAACCAAACATACTATATCGATTGGCTACGTACTTTACCTCTTGCCAAAAAAAAAAAAAAAAAGATCAGATTTAGTGCTTTAACAGTAGAGCCCCGCGTTAGGGGGTTGGGGTTTGTAAGGGAAGAGGGGGTGGGGGTTTAAAACCGAGAACCTAAACTGAGAGACTGAACGTGTTAATACGATACCTTATTAGCAAAAGAGAAAAATTTAGTTTCATAAAATGCCAAGTATATACATTTATTAGCTTTCAAACAATTATGGAGTAATGAATATGTATCCCCTGCAACTACACACATTCAGGTTTACAGTACAGTGATCCTTGAATTGGTAGTTTTTTGTTTCATACCGCCAAAAAAGCCCAGTAAATAAGAGAGGGTCGAAACGGAAAGTTCTAACCCAAGGTATATATATATATATATATATATATATATATAATATATATATATATATATATATATATATATATATATATATATACATATATAACACATATATATATATTATATATAAAGATTAAACAACTATTTCCATGCTGAATTCTTTTCTATACATCAATTCGTTGGTGGAAAATTGTTAGACTATATCTTATGCCTTATCTCGTTCCTAAAAGTAACACAGAGTATACATAAAAAAAAATTACTAACAATGACAACTTTCACGATTCCTTCAGATTGACGGAAAAGACTGAAGAGTAAAGGGGCTGTCAAAAAAAAGACCGGAATGTAAGAGAATGTCGAGACAGAAAGTTCCGACCCAAGGAATGTTGCGTACCTTTCCAAAACTCGGAACACAGAGCATTTATTCTAAATTTTAGAATGGCACAATTGACTATTCTGTTAACGTTATGAAGGTGGTCGTTTAAAAACGTCAGGTAGTGCTGGGGCTGGTCTATACTTGGCTAGGTGACCACCGAAAAAGGCTATACGCCGTCAGCACATAATCCCTTCTGTATCCATGAGTCAGGGCGCTGGGTTAGCATCCTCATCCCAAAACAGAATTGCATAACACCTGGCATCTCTCTCTCTCTCACAACACACAATATATATATATATATATATATATATATATATATATATATATATATATATATATATATATATATATATATATATTCACTCTCACCCTCAATACTTTCCTTGACCACATTTGGGATCTTATTTTTGTGGAAGACTGTTAGACTAGATCTAATACTTTATCTCATTCCAAAAGAGGTAAGCACGTCATAGATAGCCTAATTATAAAAAATAATGATGCACTTTACACATACTACTACTTATAACAATAATGATAACAGTAAGTCTCTTTCAGCTTGGCGGAATAGCCTGAAGAAGAAAATAACCTCATTACAGTAATTCTGTGAAAAGATGAAATCATTTTGTACGACCTTACAAGTAACGCTCACGAAAGAAAAACAAACAAGCTTCTCATAGTGAGTCTTTACGATTGTACTTGTATTTGAAATACAAAGTATCAAACTTACTAAACTTTCATTCTCTCATTTACGTATAAAACGGAATCTTGAATAATACTTCAAGGGCAAGACCCGTTTCTGAAATTAAATAAGAGGAGTAATTTCTTACATCCCGGAATTCGGAGATTTGCATTATACTTGATATTTCGTAATTTACGACCTAATTACAATTAATTCAAGCCAATGCATTATTGTTTTACTATGCAACTGTCTCTATGAAAATAGAGTTATATATGTGTGTGTATGCATACATGCATAAATATATACACACTATATGTAATATTACATATATGTATATATATGTATATATATACAATAAATATATATATATATATATATATATATACATATATATATATATATATATATATATATATATATATATATATATATATATATATATATATATATATATATATATACCTGCTCATTCGTCATTTTTGACTGTGTGTAGAAGATCATGGTAAATAATTTCCGTTTTGTTGAACCAAGCAAAAACTTATAGGGATCGTTGCATTGTCAGCATTGAGTCTGACAATATCATAACTTGTACTTATTACCCAAATACTCCGAATAGAACACACGCCAAACTCCGTACTGAATGAGGTTACCTTAATAAGTATAACAATTGCTTCTCTAGGGATTTTCTTCTCCCCAAAAAGCTTGCGCAATGCACTTACGGCCTTCTCCATAAGTGGATGAGAACACAAATAGGTTGTTGAAGCACATACGCCAGAAATTATGTGTAATACATTACTTTTTTCTTTTAACTGAATTGGCTTTCATGAAATTTTAACGCGAAATCATTACATTTCTTCATTCCAAAGGCCGTTAGGCGTGACTCGACCCAAATAAGTACATGACTGCATTACCATCATTGGCAGTAAATAACGTTCAATGTTATCCTAAATCCCCACGTCAATTAGAAAAATATACCCGATCATGACCGTTTATAAATAATAAGCATGCATGGATGTACGTGCCTGCGTAAGTTATAAATAAGACCATATTTTCCTACTGATTTTTTATACCTACATACGTACACAGATACGTCCATGTTTTCCTACTGGGAGAGTTACCATTTAAGTGAGTATCACGTTGATGGTATCTCTTTGCAGACTATCGGGGATTCAAACAAGAGCCGTATAGCAAAAAGCCTATCCTCAGCATCGGTGGAGAAACGGCAGAAATGCCAATGGTATGATTCATAATCACCAGGCGGACGCAGCTCAGACGTTGCAAAATGAAAAGGTTGATTACCTAGTTACCGGTACAATGAGAGGGAGGAACTGGCAGAGTCGAGTGCTGATGCCAACGGATTGCGTGAAGCGAACGCGTCCGGAACGCGATCACCGACACCCTTTGTGTTTGCCGTTCCGGAGGTGATAATCTGAAATAAAGACACTTTAATTGGATACCCAAACCCCTTTAATGCGTCCGATGACCTTTTCAGGAAGAAGCTCTGTCGTGAAGATCGTTTGGTTCCTCGATGGGGGACGAAAACCGGTTTGGCCATTTCTCTCTGGGGCCGTTTTGAAATGAGAGATTCCGATCGCGAATTTGATTTCGAAACTCGAAACTGATGGAGGGTCTCGATGTAATGTACTTTCCTGTGTAACCCAATCAATTTTAATTAACGAGCTCGGAGAAAAAAATTCCCCCCCTCTTTCCCTCCACAAAAACCGAACTATGGCTCAGTGAGGGCGTTCATTGGTCACTCTTCAACCGTCTAGCCTCGGCGGACCCGCCCACTCAAGCGGTGCGACCAATCAGGCTTAAATCAAGAAATGTCGGGCATTTACATAATGTGACTTTTACGTCTATGGCTCGGCCCCTGTCACACACTATCAATCACAAGATCAGGAGTTCCGCTGACGTGGCCACGTCAGAAGTGAGACGGTACCTCCTTCCAGACTTTACATGTCTTTAACAAGACGTGCGACATAGAAGTCCACTCTTTTCATTCGTTATCGGCTCTTTAAGAGCGACGGGAAATGCCACTGTCGCAAAGGGTGTCACGACCCTCAGCCGAACCTGTATGGAGGTAATGCCCAAGGGCTTACTCATAGGGCAAGTCCTAAAGAGTTCGGGGTTGGTGGCCATTAAAGAGAAATTTGGGGAATAGGAATCGATGTTGAAAGTATTAGGCGTGCTTGTCTTCGTACAATTCATGGTCAAAGGGAAGTTCCGTTTATTGTTCTTTACATAAATAGTCTTTTACTCTTGAAATAGGTTTTGTCTAATATTATGAAACTTAATCACCTACCCATATTCCACTTATCAGGAATATCCAACAGTCTCTAGCGGATCCAGAAAAATTTCAAGGGGGCCACCAATTTTCACATTATACATACACATATATATATAATATATATATACATATATATATATGAGTATTATTATTATTATCATTTACATGTATGTGTATTATTATTATTATTATCATCATTAAGATTAGTTATTATTTTTTTCTCAAAATATTATTATTAAATCTTCAGTACTATTATTTTGTCATTATTTTTTATGGGGGGAGCACGTGCCCATGTGTCCACCCCCAGCCCCCCCGGATCCGCTAGTGGTCTCTCTTCAAGTTCAGTCAGATTCAACAGTGTCGAAAATATATTTCATGTTAATTATTCTTTTGAATGATACATCACAGCGTTGGGCCCATCATTCACGGCATTTGTGCTTACGAGATTTCTCTTTGACTGGTCTGAGCGTAATCAGCTTTTCTGATTCGGCACTGATTCTGGAAACCTTAAAACCTCAACCGTTGCACTTTACTACAACCTGTTAAAAAAAATAAAGATCAAAATAACAAGTCTGATCGTTTCATTTATTATATCGGTGATTGTTCTCATTCTAAGCATGGAGCAAAGATAAAGAATAATTTTGTAACTTTACCCCTAATGTCACCTAGATTAACTAACATTCCGAAAAAATTAATTTCAACATATAATATTTTTAACACACAAAAGTATCTGATATATTTCAGAGTCAATGCAGTAACAATGTTACCAAAATTTTGGCAGAAATTTTGACGGTATGAGTATACCATTATCCATGTCTTAGTACACAAACATTTCATGAAATTCTGCGGTATATGAGGCGCGAGAATAGTTTCCACAACACACTTGTTGAAAGGAAAAGAGATTTTGCATAAAGGAATCGGAATGAGACGTCAGTATGCAAGCCTGACGCTGATGCAAATTGAAGTGTCAGCGCACAACCATATACAACTGATACACAAAGAAGTAAATTATCCACAAAAAAGAAAACCTTTCAACGCAAAAATTCACATTTTCCTCAAAACGTTTCTTCCATGACTAAGCTGTTCTCTCTCTCTCTCTCTCTCTCTCTCTCTCTCTCTCTCTCTCTCTCTCTCTCTCTCTCTCTCTCTCTCTCCTGAACCGGTAGGAAACCAAATTTGGCATCCGTTAAAATCTTAAGGAATGCAAAACTGTGCCCTGTTTACATTTCATATTCCGACATTGTTATACTCGTTGAGATTTACTTATTCTTCTAAAAAAAATTTTTGAATATAATCGCGAATCAAAACGCTAACATTTTCCTCAAACGGCTTAAATTTCTTTCGTCTATCTATCCAATTCTCATGTTATATCTAAAGCCTCAATTCTGTTTCCCGGTATTCGTGGCAATTCTATAAGTTAGTCTGTGAGGCCGCAGAAAAAACAGGTCAAGAGAGAGGTAAACTGTAAGTAAATGCACTCTGAACTTTAATTTCTTTTGTTTTTCTTTTAACTGACCGCGTTCATATGCATATTAATAGTAGGTCATTGCTCACCAACGCTGCCTATTGATGCATTGCGCAAACTCTGGCGTATATATATTAGAAAATGAAACTGTCAACTGTTTGGAAGCCAGTTGACATAAACGTACAGTTTGTGCTCTTTTAAAAATGACCTTTCATAAATTTTCAATTTTACTAGAGTCAAATTAATTACCCGATTGAAAACTTATGTACTACGTAAGGAAAATAGACATAAACTATAAGGCCATATCAGTTAAGACACACTGACAAAGTTGTCAAATTCATAAAAGAACATTTCTAAATTCTAAATCATTGCCCGTCCCAGCAAGAGCCAGACTCCCAAAGCTAATGTAATTTCAGTCCATGTCCTCGTTCCGCTGTTATTTTTACTGCTCAATGAAAGCAAGCTTTGGCATGCAAATTTATTTAACGTCCTCAGTAATAGGCAATGCGTACATTAGAATATTAAACCTTTGTGCTACGTCTCTGCTCTCTCGAAGGCAGAGTTAATTACAATACTTGAAATTAGCAGCAACTTCTTCCCGTTTCACCGACTCTTTCTCGCACAAAAGAAAAATTATGGCGCTCTTGAAGAAGTCAGCTTTCACTGCTCGAACATCGTCGTTTGAGATGAGGAAACGTACGGAGGATTTCAAATTACTACTGGTCTTCGGGAGAGAGCATCAGGTATCAAATGGAGCTTGCGCTTAGATATCTGAAGTTACGTTAATTATATTTTGCATTTTGGTAACTGTTCAGATACGGTGAAAACGCTTCTTATCGAAAACACGGGGCTTTAAAATGATCGGAAACGTTACCGTTAGGGGCTGTAAATGTATCACATGTAATTATATAACTGTTTGCAGATAATCTTTTGTATACAGGTATCTGTACTAAAGTCAAAATCATGTTCGTATACAGGTATTTGTACTGAAGTAAAAATTATTTTTGTATATAGGTATCTGTACTAAAAGTAAAAATTATGCTTGTATTCAGGTATCTGTACTAAAGTCAAAATTATATTTATATACAAGTATCTAAAGTCAAAATCAGGTTCATGTACAAATATCCGTGCTAAAGTGAAAATTATATTTATAAACATTTATCTGCATTAAATTCGAAATCATTTTTATATACAGGTATCTGTACTGAAGACAAAATTATGTTTATATACACGTATCTGTACTAAAGTCAAAATTATGTTTGTTAACAGGTAACTGTCCTAAAGTCAAAATTATATTTCTACACAGGTATCTGTGCTAGACTCAAAATTATGCTTATGAACAGATACCTGTACTAAAAGTCAAAATTAAAACAGCCTAAAATCCTATAAAGAGAAATACTAAGTCACTTCGACCTCGCAACCCCAAAATAACTTGTTCCTACAACTTTCAACCGTTTTATGTATACAGTCGATGACTCGAAGTCTGCACTGAGACAGGACTCACGACATGTTAACTGACCTAATGAAGAGGAGGCTTTCGTAATCTTGACGTCTTTTGCCAGACATACATAATGTAGATCTTCTGAGGCTTCTTCTTGGCATTTATTTGCTTTCTCTTCTTAAGAACTGGCGAGTTGGCTACAGCTGATATTAAGCTGCGACTATAAAGCTGAATTTTACAAATGCTCTTCTCTTACATTTTGTTTTCAAAGCTTCTATTTCGCACACTTTTATGATAAAAGGAGCAAAATTGGGAACTTGAACGGTGGAAAAATTATTATTATTTTTATTATTATTATTCAGAATATCAACTCTCTTCATATAGAACAAGCCTACAGCCGTTGACTTGAAATGCAAGCTTCCAAAGAATATGGTGTTCGTTTTGAAGATATTACTTACGAAAATAGGATAAAAAAGAATAAAATAAAAAAATTAATGTTTTTGGATGATGAAAACCAGGATAAAGACTACATGTAAGATCAAATCCTACGGTATAAAGAAACGAGAGATTTTTCCTTCACACAGAAGAATCAGCCTGATTATGCTAATAATCTAAGCGCCAAATGAAGAGGGACCCACGGATGCGGAATATGAGAAAATCGCAATGACAACGCCATCTTCGTTCTTAGATGCATGAAACTATTTATCTTGGAATCTTTCAGTTACCTGTCTTTCGGGACACCTGAACATGGCGTGGAGGGCTAGCGGTAACCTCGTTCTTCACCATGTGTGGGGTCCCACCAGGGATGGGCGAGTTTCTTCAAATAATTCCCTATTGAGATTCGAGGATTCCAGTAAAAAATCGCGTTAAAATATTGTTAGGTAGAAGTGAAAAGGACTTTGTGGTTCAAAAATACCGTAATATGATTAAATACTTTCTGAAAATTTGTGTTACGGTCAGAAATGTATTTAGCAATAAATCACTTATATATATATATATATATATATATATATATATATATATATATATATATATATATATATATATATATATATATATATATATATATATATATATATATATATATGTGTGTGTGTATGTATGATATATATATATATATATATATATATATATATATATATATATATATATATATATATATATATATATATATAAAATAACAACTAGGATTAACATATATTGTCTTTCAATACAGGGTTATGGAATTCATTGTTACCGCTATCTGAAGCTGGTCCCACTGGTATGATATCGACTCTACGATTTTACTTTTATGTCCATTTAGGCTTGGGAACAGTTTACAACCTACAGTGTAAACCTTAACTGCGTCAGGGTCTAGCTTATGATAAGAGCTGAAGGAAGTGTCTAGAATCGCTATGTATTAAGCATCTGTAAACTTGAAAAACTGAATCACATCAGTAGTCATTACAGTATGGATGCTCACGCGCATTCACATTAAACATGAAACATACAAAAATGGATATGAATACATACAAATGCAGAGAAGAATTTACATGCACATCAAAAATACTTAAGTATATGCTATATATATACATATATATATATATACAGACACATCTACAAATCCTTAAGTATATGATATATATATATATATATATATATATATATATATATATATATATATATATATATATATATATACATATATACACACATCCACAAACACACATCCACAAATCATAAGTACATGCTACACACACACACAAACATATATATATATATATATATATATATATATATATATATATATATATATATATATATATATATATATATACACATAAAACGAGTGCACATACCTGTTTGTGAAAATAGAAGAGTCGAGGGACTTGCACCGAGATCTGAAGGAGAAAATAAATGAACACCAATTAGGCACAGAGAGGATAACTAAAGCACTGTCAATGGTCCCTTTATGAATGGAAAATTGGATCAGGGAAAAGGGAAATTAGAATGGAAGTGAAAAGAACATGATATTATGCCCTACAAAAAAAAAATGTTTATAGCCTCAGCAATGCATTCTGTGGTAAGTACAAATACTTTGAACAAAATATATTTTTTTCGTCATAAACCTATTTCTCTTAGGAAAGGGTAGCGCTACAAGGATACATTTCTCTGCTTTCTCCTGAAATTTCGACGCGTCAAGTTTCTAGGCTCAGGACGTTTTCTGAAACCCACCAGACTCATTTGTAGCTGGGTGGACTACTAGGCGATACCTCCAGTCAAGGTCATTTATATATATATATATATATATATATATATATATATATATATATATATATATATACATATATAATATATAATATATATATATATATTTATAAATATATACGTATACATCTATATGTGTATATATACATATAATGTATATATAATTACATATATATATTATATATAATAATATATACATATATTTTATATGTGTATATATATATTACATGTATATATATATTTGTAATTATTATACATAATATTCGTATTCATGAATGATTAGTCCGAAAATAGGGACCGCACAAACTGATCAATTGCAGTGAAACAATGCAAATGTAAAAGAACAGTTTTCCTGTTTTTGAAAAAAAACACGCCGATGAAAAAGATTTTATAAGGATCTTGTCGGGACTTGAGAAAAACCCTCACACACATTCCTACACCAGAAAGAGGTTCATGTTTACTGATTTGGCTATCAACTCCCAAAGATCAGCCTGGGAAGTTGTATTTTGAATGTAATTTAGCATCTGTAATTATGTATCATCCGTATCATAACTGTGTGTAAGAGTAAAATGAAGGGCAAACCCGATCTCTCTCTCGCTCTGTCTCTCTCTCTCTCTCTTGCTTTAAATGAAGATAGTTTTTCTGATATTGTAATCAGTATCACAGACTTAAAATATCTTGGCTGTATATCATTTACTATCTTATGGCAAAAAAAAAAAAAAAAACAATTGCCATTTGTCCGGGTACACTTTCAAAAACAATTTTCCCGGCAAAACAGACATAACTCTTAAAAAAAAAATTTTTCGGCAAAACAGAAATAACTTTTCAAAACCAACTTTTCCGGCAAAACAGAAATAACGTTAAAGTCCTCAAATTGCAAAGTTCTAAACCTTAATGGAAAATGACTCATCACGACGGCTTGTGACTCAGAGAGAAAACCTCAGGCGGAAGATTTGATGTCCACGAGACCAGAAACAGAACAGTCGACAAAGCCTCATGTCACAGCGCGATATCGCATCAAGTGTTCGACTATTCTGAGGTAACGACTCACTTAAAATAACAAAGGTTGTTCAGATCGACTGGGGGCTGAAGCATCGTCGTCGACTAATTCTGCTCCGAGTCGAGAGTCCAGAAAATTGACAAATACAGATTGGGTGATCAGGTCTAAAACTTATTTATGACCCCTCAGCCGCATCAAATTGACTTTCAAAGTAGTTGATTGGCCAATTTCCTTGAGGTTCTTGTGCGCCCGATTGTAGATGGCACCGATAGGAGGAGCAGAGTGTGGCTTAAAAAGCAATGTTCGATCACCAATTTTTGCAAATCCCTACTCAGCTGTTGTTGCAAGCTGTTAGAAGCCAAAATAGACCAAGGCCTGAAAATTGGGAAAAAAAAACTTGGGTCAATAATGATTTTATTAGCTGCAGACAGTTAACTGGTCTTAATATGGGTGCCAGAACTAGTAGCAGTAGTATCAGTCCTATCATAACTGACGGGTTATCCTGTTTTATGGCCTATTAGCGAACAGAAGTATTATTGGCGGATCTATTTCTTACCTCAAGCGCTAATGAGACTCGGCTCGGGCTTAAAAATTCCTGAGGAAGAAAGTGGCCGCCATGGCCTCGATTATTAATTTTCGAGACACTCAACTTTTTCCACAAACATCCTAATTGAATAAAAAGAAGCAGAGCCATAGCACATACGTGGTAATTATGAACTAGTTCGAGTGACCTCCGTGCAAAAACAAAAGAGACGCTCATCCATCATGACATTTCATCTGGTGGTGCAGTTGTGAGCGAGGTCTGGATATTCATATATTCTGTTCACGTTGGTTATTAGTCTCCAATATCCGCAGTGTGAGTCCTTTCACTCGCGGGAGAAGCCCATCTCCTACCAATCCCCGAAGACACTTACACAAAAAATGAGGAACACAAAAAGTAAGAACAATAGGTTGGTAAAAACACTAATTTCCCAAGGAACACTTATTTACTGCTTCGTGGGAATGTGGATCACACTCTTGATGAAAAAACGTTGCTTAGGGGAGAGCGATGCAAACAAAAAGGCAGAGCATTAATATTCAACGAGGTATTGTTTGAAGACGACGAACACAACGATGCAAGCTGTATAAAATATAACTACACCAAAGCAGAATGCAGAATAAATCACCGTTCAAACTAATAATAGTGAACCATTCAGTTCTACCCGGCGAATGACCCTCTATTTCTTTCTTCTGCTTAATGACTGAGGCATGGAAACATATCTGCTCTGAATAACATTTGGAGTAATTGGTCTTAACAGACCAACTAACAATGCATCGTCAAAACGCCGGCATTTTTCATACGGCATTTGTTAGTTTTCCAATAACGGAGTTTGATAATGCCTCTTGCCTTCGAAATATATTGGAAACAATCAGCAACTTCATTGTAACAGACAGCAATAAATGTACATGAAATATGGCGTCCATGTAGCGATGAATCAAAGTCAGGACAGTCATTGTGAACTTTAGAAACGAATGAGAAGCCGAAGTGAAAAATTAATTGGTTTCTCTGAAGTTCGTTTCTAAGAGGTTGACGGATAGCAAGGAGATCCCCACTCCTGTTTTCTCCCTTTTATGAGAAGTCTGTGCTACGTGAGGGTCTGCAGCCAGCGAATTAATTACCAGAATACAGAAGCCGCGACCGCACTGACTTCAGCAAGAAAATGATCGAATACCTTCAACTTACCCATCCGTGACCGAGGCTCTAAACCAGACACTTCGTAGAAACCTCTTTTCTCCCTAGGAACCCCCTAACTTCATCTCCTCTGAACCCCCTCGAACCCCTTTAACGACCGACCTCCTCCTAAAACTCATCCCAGTTTTCTGTACCTCTTAAAAAAAAAAAGGTCGGTGAGCTTTTGTATACCGGCCAGGTGTGTTGTTGTTTAGCTCAGGCTTCTTACCTCGATCCATTTTTATGCAAGGTGGATAAAGTTATTAGATGTCCCTTTAATCAGCCCGTATTTTCTTTGGGAAGAGCGTCACCTGACACCTGATAGGCTCCTTGACTATCTCTATCTCTGCTGAATGGGTTTTACTGTCATTCATGAAGCTGGCACCGAATTTTTTTTTCTCACATACCACGTATGACATTTCAGGTGCTTGCAATGGCCTCCATCTTCGATTTTTCACAAACGTAGTCTTGATGCACTTCTTCAGTTGTAAAAATATCATTTGTCTTAAATTTTAGTTAAGATTTCTAAATGCCCTATCGTCAAGATCATTACCTCAAAGAAAAATGTTCGTGTTACCACATCTGAGCGGTAGCTTTTGACTTTAAAAACTTCCACCGTACTTATTTTGATTATGCTGGAGGATTCAGTTTCACTGATACTTAACAAAAAATTAATTTACGATCCCCGAAACAAAGCTTCAGTAATTTACGATTTCAAATTCTGACCGCAGATTAAATTTCATTTCCTTTTCATAATTAACTTGGAAAATCTTGGAAATGCTGAGAGTCATACTTATCCGCCTGTAGTATCCCATACTGACGCCCATCACAAGAAAAAATAAAATTATATATAAGAATGTGCATCATAAATTGTCTTATTATCTAGATGCCTGTTGCCATTTTGAAGGTGTTTGCATTAATGAAGTATAAACGCTCAGAGGCACCTGAGTGCTAATTAGCCCTAAGTTAGACAAGGTGAGAAGGAGACTGGGTTCGAACATCTGCGCATCTCTTCAAAAGATCAACAACGGCGCAGGGTAAAATCGTAAATTCGTTCTTCTTGTTTTCGTCCCACCAACTCAATTGGGGCATCGGGTGAAAGTAAACATTATAAGTGATCTCTTGGCATTCTTGCCAGACTTTGTTTATTCTTGAACTAAAAAAAGGGGGTTTTCGTGTGTGTGTGTGTGTGTGTGTGTGTGTGTGTGTGTGTGTGTGTGTGTGTGTGTGTGTGTGTGTGAGAGAGAGAGAGAGAGAGAGAGAGAGAGAGAGAGAGAGAGAGAATACAACTTAATCTGACTAGTGTACCCTTGCGGCTGCAAGTGCACTTCGGAATATCCATTATTTATGTAAATCAGAGCAACATGTATGCATATGATATAGCAAAGTTGGCATTGCAAGTACGAATTTGCAGGGCCATTAATCCCGGGTAATATGTTGCGTGGATGTTTATGCACCACTCAACAAGCATTTATGGCCGGCAGATAAATTTTTACCACGAATGTACGATGAAACGTATTGTCATTAGCGAGGTGCGTAAAACTTCCGAGCCAGGGGAACGTAAGTTAATTGGCACCCGGGTGCCAAATTCGTGTTCGCAATGGCATCAATTCTAGGCTATCCCGGGAACGTTGGATGAACAGTAATTTACAAAGATACCTCAAAAGTTAATTATATAACAATAGAGAATTAGGCTATTATAGAAGCCTTTTAAGATTTACGACTAATTTTCGCTTTTACTTACTATAAAGCACCAATAAAATACTTTCATATTTAAATGTATTTTTCTCTCTCCATTCTCATTACCGGAAAGTAATGAAGAAATGTGCCTAACACATTTCTTCATTACTTATCGGGAACGAAAGCGATATATGTTGCATAAAAAAACCTATAGCCGAGATGAGATCAGATGAGTCGGCATAATTTTCATAAACCAGAACACAGCGGATGACTTTTGAAAGAAAAAAAAAATTCTTTGAATGTGCAGCAATTCTGAAGTGCCTCATCTCAGGGTTCTTTAATCCCAAATTCTAACAATAAAATGAATCTTTTTTTTTCCCCTTCGCCAAGGTAGATTATTAAAACTGTGGCCATATTTTTTTCTAAAAAATAATCTGTCCAAACGGTATATATGTCAGTCATATCTTGCAAAAAAATTTTACTTAACCAAATAGTTTTGTATAAAAAATACTCGCCGTAATTACTGAGATGAATAAACAACTGGATAACTGCAAGCACTTCTGTTACTTAGTGTCAGGTGATTTCAGGGATCAGAGAACACTTCAGCTGAGGAGACTCGGTTCTCGAAACCATTGCTCCACATCGAGGACGTATTTAATGTGTCCCTAAATTACCAGATGAGTTGATCATGTTTAAGGGGACCGAGAAGAAATGGCGGGGTGTCTCATCAAATTTAAGAGATACCCGAGATTTGGGGCGTGAAATGGTAACAAGAGCGAACCATTTCACTAGCTATTTTCCCTAAATAAAAAAATAAGGCTCAAAATGATGTGAAATTCCAGTGCAGTAAAAGAAATCACCAAGCCTCTTCACCTGAATATTTGCACACTAAGCAAGTCAAGCCAAGAAAATATCATGGATGATACAGACATGATTTATGAAAAGAGAGCAGAGCAAAGTTGGCCTTTTACCCATCCAAAATGGAACATTTCATTTAATAACTCAGCAGTTCAAAAGTTGCAGCACTTACAGGAGTCTTTCTGTCGAGGCAGTTCCAGTCTCAAAGCGTACGCAAAATCCATCAAGAAACTAAAACATAACATCAGAATCTTAATTGGGTAGCCATTGTGAAGAAACTCAGCCATGACCCAAAATAAAGTTTGACATAAGGGCACCAATTTGGCCTTTAGAGTTTGTTTAATATATTGGGAATGAAGCTTGCAGCAGACCTAATTAGGGCCTGCTGCAAGTGACTATGGGTCACTCTGATGCTTGGTCAGAAAGTGGAGTGAGTAGGCAAACAGAATTCCCTAAAAAGATAAATTAATAAATAAGGAAAAAGGGCCCCATCTGATTGTATGTCGTTACGTTCATGATACATCTATCTAAAAAAAAAAGTTTCTTAGAAAGCAGTCAATGCAACTTACATGAGAATACAGGTATTTAATTCATTATTCATTCAAAGCAAACAGATGTTGAGCCAAAGCTTTTTTTTTTTGACACAAACTTCTTCACAGAGCAGGAAAATTAACCCATCTGCAGATATCTTGCGAAAATCATGAAAAACTAAGCTGGCAAACCATATGAATAAATCATGAGCAGCGGTGAAATTTAACATCCACAGATCGTGAACGGTTAAATTTAGGGTCAATAAGTCGTGAAAATTAGCGAAATCTTGTTCTTACCAATGATTAACGCCATGTAAAGGAACGAACTTATAATCAAATGGTAATAATGCAAGATGTGCACGCCGACTAGTTGAGTGATATGGATATTATGCATTAGCCTCCCTGTTTTACAAGTCTGCAGTCAGCAATCCAAGGATCAGTCGATAACTTATATACTGCTTTAGTTTGTTCTTTTTAATGCTAAAACATATAACATCTAGACATATGCCTGTGTTTGTAAATATGTATGTCATACACCTTCACCTGCACCTACCCCTACACACACACACACACCCATATATATATGTATATATATAAATTTGACTCACAACGGGACCGAACCCCGGTCTTTCAAGTGAGTGTCCAAATTCCCATGTGTTCATTTCCATATATATATGTGTGTACCCACACATATACAGTGTATATATGTGTGTGTGTGTGTGTGTGTGTGTACGTAAGCCTTAAATCCGGATAATATCTTTAGAGGCAAACCCACGGAGGCCTTGATAATAGCCTCACGGAAATCGACTTATCTTTACAGTTTAAGCATATTCACTGGTTATAAAGACATACTTCGACAAATAGCTGCTTAATTTGAAAATATGTATCATATAAATTGCGAGACTACACGAAATTGATAGTTACAAGTAACTAACAATTACAAAATTATGAAAAGTTATGCTACGGAATTCTAAAAGGGAGAAAACAAAACCAATTTTCTGAGTTGCTTGTTTATTAGATTCACTTGGATTAAGCTACTCTTAGTGACGATAGCTAGTGTTATATTCAGTTCTTCTCTTGTATTGTCGTTGATACGCTGATTCTTTTTTTTTTTTTTTTGCATTCCGCTCAATTTGAACTTTATAACCACACCCTTGCACATTTCCCCAGCATTCCACAAACTAATCAGTACGTATCGTAAATCTTACAACTCATAACTGCAAGTAAAATAATCCTTCACTACGCGAATGAAAAGCCACACCTAACCTTATGAAGTGAAAATACTAAAAAAAAAAAAAAGCTCTGCATCAGCTTGCTCGTCCCCATCATAAGTAACGAATGCAAAAGGCGAATTTCAAACAAAATGAGGCAGAAGACTGTCTGATATTTTACCCGTGAGAGACGAGAGCATGTCGAAAATCACCATGACCCATCAGAGGTCTTGTAATCAACGTCCAGCTTCATTATCTCTCCGGCATCGAAGGAAATTCTAAGGGGGGAATTTACTAGCTTGGTTACCCCATCTATTCACACTAATGAGAGAGTATTAATTTGAGCTATTTTTACTAGACTGTTATTCTGCTTACATCTCACGTGTTTTCCTTGTGAAATGTTGCAGAGTTTTCTTCTTTCTCTTTTTCCCCGTTTTTCTGCTTTATTCGCTTTATTGTCCATAATTCTATGCTACGTCAGTGTCCAGTATAATCACCCAATTTCCTGCCCCACCGTCTGTTTGACACTCGGCCGGCCGAGGTATGTTAGTTAGAACGAATGAGTTCAAAACACCAAACCAGTTTGTCTGAGTACAAGGGAAATAACTTACCTGAATAAAACGGTTTTCCTCCAGTAAAAACCTAAAAACCTGACTTTATGGTAAGGAAACGCATACCAAACCAGTGTTAATTAATTCATGTGGTCGACAACCTTATGAAAAATGTAGCTGCATGAACTTCCACAAAATCAAGTTTTATCAAGTTCATCGAGTTACCTTATAATAACGGTTGATCAAATACTGAACATGATGGAAATCTTATATAAAAAGAAACATTTGCAAAGCATCGGAAGCTCCAAAATTGCGTCACATACTTTCTGAAAGGAAAAACCGAAACTAAAAGAAAAACTGCAAAACACAGTTGTACCCTTAACCAGTTCATTGGTGGCACCGTACTATCAACATGATCTCTTTATACAAACAAGGCAGACAGCTTACGAATAATGCAGTATTACCATATGAAGCACTATCAATACATCCAATTATAGACTAATATTTACTATCATCAACAGGCAGTTATTCTGAGCGCCCCCAAAACTGGACCTTGGCCTCTGCTCAGTTTTCACTGCATATTTTGACAAACAAAGGTGGCATTTTAAGAAACCAACAGCAGCGGAGCCTAACAAATCAGCGTAATGCGATTTACTACTAAGGAAGAACTTTTCGCAACCAGGTCAAGGGCAAGAAAAAGCATTTCTCTTTCGAAGAGTCGGTTAATTCGATCTCTTACGTTTTTGTGGATTTTGACTGGCAGTGACTCGCTAAATTTCATATCTGGGTAAAATGTGGAATATCTGTTCTTGAAGTCTTGCGACCCAATAACCAAGTTCAAAGTACCATGCCAAATCAAGGGATAGATTTTAGTTAAATTACATCAACAAACATTCCTTTTCTTAAATGATATAATGCACCGTTATCAGATGTAAACAAAAAAATAAACCTTCCCTTGGGCGGTAACCTTCTGCACCGCACAGCGATAGATAATACGGCCCCAACACCCCAGTAAAAAAAAAAAATACAAATAAAAAAGTCTCAGGAGGCAACGAATTAAAAAGAGAAAGGGGAGATGAAGCGATAGAAACAAGGTAATAAACGCTTTCCTTTATTCCTCAGAAAAAGTGCATGGAGGCTGAGTCATCGTATGAAAATTTTCCTTTTAAAATGAAACTGATAGTTTGAATCAACTGTTTGTAAATGAAAGAGCTCACTTTTTTTTTCTTTACATTCCATTCAGAGCATTAAGAAGTTTTTATACACATTCACTTGACCACAGAATATCGAAATGTTATAAAAAAAAAAACTAGTATACAACTCTTAAAAGGTTTTCCCTACAGATAAGTCATGACTAACAAGCATGAAATAGAAGATCTGGGAATGCGAAAACATCTCACCAGCCAAAAAGATAAACGCAAAGACTAAACAGCCCAAAGAAAATTTTATAAACAAACATTGTAGTTGCCATGCAATTCATTTTGTGGACAAAGTTTACGGATTTTTCTTATATTAAAAGGAGAGTACACTTGTTTACTTACAACTTTTGCTCATGGTACTGAGGATAGTGAGGCGAAGTTGCACTGGTTGATGAACGCGGGCTAATATCTTAGAATAGAGTGAGTGATCATTGAAAATGATTGTGATTAGAATTCCGGACAGCAAATATT
>NC_089793.1:15862823-15870323 GCF_040412425.1 Macrobrachium rosenbergii | reverse complement strand
TCTGATGATGAGTGTAGATGTAGGCCTTCAAGTTTATACTTCACACGGAGTTATATCAAAATCAAAGTTAGATTAAAAATTATATATATACGAGTATATATATATATATATAGTATATTATATATATATATATATATATATATATATATATATATTATATATATATATATATATATATATATATATATATATATATATATATATATATGTTTATCCTTTATATGAACTGCTGAAAAAGTTAAAGTTAAGTATACCTTAGTTTAACCCAGACCACTGGAGCTGATTAACAGCTCTCCTAGGCTGGCCCAAGGATTAGATTTACTTACGTGGCTAAGAACCAATTGGTCACCTAGCAACGGGACCTACAGCTTATTGTGGAATCCGGAACACATTGTAGCGAGAAATGAATTTCTATCACCAGAAGCTCCTCTTATTCTTCATTGGTCGGTCGGAGATTGTAACTCGCGGCCAGCAGAGTGCTAGTTGAGAACGGAACCCACTCGTCCAGCGAGGAACTAATGAACTGCTGGAATGTCGGCGCCCTCACAATTAGGCATGATATAAGATTATATGGAAATCGATATTACAATTCAAAATTCAAATAACAAAATAGGCCTCTAAACCGAAAATCTCATTCAGATTTGAGTTGAAGCCAAAGTTTCAATTCTAAAAGTAAAATCTCAGCTTTAAACGCAATTTGTCTGTACGTACGCCCTTCATGTTTATACAATGCCTATACCAAATTTACACCCAATGGTTTATTTAGACACATGAACAATACTAAAATGTAAGCTATAAATTCAAATTTCAAATACCAACTTAAAACATGAAGCTTTCTTTATATGCAGTCGACGCCTTCAAATTTATATACTACGCCGAATTATAGGCTACTAAAGCCAAAGTGAAAACTTAACATTCAAATTTCAACGTCAAATGTTCTTGCCTGCATTTATATAAATGCAGACATTTATGTATAAATGCCTTAGCATTTATATCTCATCTAGAAATCTATCCGGTATTATACTAAAATCATTTTTAAAAATCACGGTTTAAAAACTTACCTCATATCTGATGAGTATTTTGGATGCAATCCTTCAAAATTTACATATTCATACGGATTTGTGTCAGAATCATAGCTACAGTTCAGAATTCATGCATGAATTTCACTTATTCTGATGCAAATGCAAAGTCATCAAATTTATATCTCGTGAGTTTCATATTAAAATAAAATTTGCCAATAATCTGAATTAAAATAAAAATTTTGCAATAATCTGAATTAAAATAAAAATGTGACAATAATCTGAACTA
Source organism: Macrobrachium rosenbergii (assembly GCF_040412425.1). Lineage (NCBI taxonomy): Eukaryota > Metazoa > Arthropoda > Malacostraca > Decapoda > Palaemonidae > Macrobrachium > Macrobrachium rosenbergii. The sequence goes on along the minus strand of NC_089793.1, from coordinate 15,869,015 downwards.
AAATACAAATTTTCCAATAATTCTTCATCAAAACAAATTTTACCACAAATTCAAAGAGAAAATAAATCTATTTTATAATCAATTGTAATCAAAACAAACACTATTATACTGTGTTGCCGGGTCAAGGAAAATTATCTTTACTCATGTATTTCCACATTCTCTGCTATTGCACTCTCTGTACATATATTCACATTTTTCACATCACGTTAACAATGACCAAAACTATCAGTATGTTCTAATTGAAAAGGTATAACAGGTAATGAGACTATTTCTTTGCCAAGGGACCTTATAATTGCCTGTTGAACGTGGAACTAGTTTACCTTCGTAAATACCAAAGCATAACAATAGTATAATCAAATATATGCGTGTGATTACTCTTAACAGATTTTTTCCCACCTAAAGGTGAACAGCTGATAACTGTGGAACTAACAAGATTAGATCACTGTGATAGCAGAGAGAGAGAGAGAGAGAGAGAGAGAGAGAGAGAGAGAAAAAAAGACATTCCAAGTTACCGCAGGGAAAAGAAAATCAATATTACTTAGCCGTTCAGAGCCCTTATTAAGATAAACTGTCACAATTCAGACTTCGCACGGAGAGGAAAAAAAAAATTAAGAGTTTACCCTAGTGAGATAAAATCATGTTTAGTCATAAGAAGAAATAAAGCAGGTATGGTCAGGTAAAAGGTTTGCAGTTCATCGTGATTAATGTACACAAAAAGATCTCTTAAGGTTGACATACAGCTTGCTTCACTATGATAATGTTAATGGTCCTTTCAATTGAAAACTGGTGCTGATCGTGCGATACTCGAGTTATTAGTGGTGAAAAGGTTGGACGTTCCATAAACTGAAGAAATTCGGAGTCATACTGCTTCTCTCTCTCTCTCTCTCTCTCTCTCTCTCTCTCTCTCTCTCTCTCTCTCTCAAATCCCCGTTCTCTTTAAGGTGAAGGACTTTTCAGGATTGTTTGGCTCCTTTGAGTTTAAGGTATAATCATCTTTTAATTTTAGACTTGGCGTATCCTACTTGCAATATACTGTAATTAATTAATATATATATATATTAATTAAATGATATAAAATATATATATATATATATATATATATACACACACACGAGAAATAGACGGAAAACCTATTATATATATAATATATGAATATGTATGTATATACATATATTTACCGTATATATAAATATAAATAAATAAATATAATATATATATACATATATATATATATATATATATATATATATATATATATATATATATATATATATATATATATATATATATATAAAACACTGTATATATACTGCATATATAAATATATATATCCTATCGTTTTTACGCAAAGGTACAGCTCAGCCTAGCCTACCGATTTTACAAGGCGCATTTAATTTGCAGTCATCATCCGCTGAACCATAACATCACCACCCCGAAAATCCTTCACTCCCACTCCAAGAAAAGAACAAAACCTATGTCTTTGTGCGCTGGCTACAGGGACACACCTAGGCATCAGTCGAAAGGGAAATTTACCAGCTTGCGTTAATGCACAAGAAAGAAAAATATATATATATTTTTTTTTTGGCTGTAGGGACACACGTTCGCGTCAGTCAAATGGGGAATGAAATAAGGGAAAATTAAGAGAAAATGCTTCCCAGTTTTCTATTTTTCAAAAACAAGCAATTAGAAGAAAATTAACAAGTTTGCATTACATCCTCTTTCAAAATTCTGAAAAAATAAATAGATCAGAAGGTACGCATTTGTACTGTCCAAACTGAAAAAAATGAGAAGAAAATGATTAAGTCTCTTATATTTTCTTTTCCAAAAGTGAAAAAAAATAAAGGTTGACACGAAATATACACCAAACAAATATTTCAATAACAATTCCTTCTATATTGTCTAAATTAAGTACAATTTTCGGCCCAGTAAAAAATAAATAAGTACACTGCTGCAACTTCTTCATAAATGGCAAATAACCAGAACGACAACGCCTTAAGGATATTCCTTTCTTTCAAGCATAAACAGCACAAGCGCCCAGTCGAACTGTACAATACAGCACAATCAAGAACTCATTCGCAAAATGTAAAGGCATCATTGCGTCCATTTGGTGCTCATACTCTAAACGAAACACTATTACTGAAGTTAATGGACCACAAAATACCCTAGCTTTTCTTAATAGTGCACAAGAAAGGCAGCTTTTGAAGACAGATACTCTCGCATCGTTCTTCAATCAACTCTCACACATCATTTTATTTTATCAGTATACGTTTCTCTCGGCGCTCTTGCGCGAGATTTATGCAATGCGCGCGTCTCTTCAGCGCTGCGATTCTGGTTATTATTCCTTCTGCTCTGACTTCAGAATGAGCTGCTATTCCAGACGCGCAGTATACTGGTTTCGGAAATTTAATCTTGGGCTGATATTACGAAGCATTTCCTCGTTATACCAATTATAGATGGTTGTAAATCATGTGTATACAACCCATTGCATTTAAACATTCAATTATTCGAAAGGTGAAGAATGCTTGACTGAATTCAAACTGGCATCGCAGCAACTATGGTCGACGAAACAATCCCAGCTCCTTATAAAGAAAATACGAATTTTTAGGAGTCTGATATACCTCGGTTCACTTTGTCATGAGTCATCATCCTTGGGGATGACTCGTGACCTCAGGATAGATTCTTGATAAAAGTTAGACGTGGCGAAGTTAAATTTCTAGAATTTTCAGCGATTTCCCTGCCAAGGACATCGACGTCTTCAAACAAGACATTCATGCAGTATGTGTGCAATAAGATGTAAAAGAAAACTCTTCATTGTGACGTTAAAGACTTTTTTTTTATATTCGGAATGCTAATTTGCATTTAGAGTATAATTTACGCATTTATATTTTCTTCGAGAGGCAGGAAAATGCTACGAAGCCTTAGCGGTCTAACACCAGTTTTCAAGAATAGATTAATGCATCAATCAACCTTAACACTAGGAACATATTTTTCATTCTGATATATTGCCCTGAGTGTGCGCGTAAGAGTTCGTTATGCAAAAGTTACTTTTTCACTGAAGACACGGACAATAATAGAGAACGGAAAGGTAGTCCTCAAAAAAGATAAGTAACTTATTCAAGAAAAGCTGACCCACTGATGCTAGGGGCAGGTCTGCGTAAAAATCTTTGGCCTTGAATTAATACTGACGTAAAGGGAATGATATGCTAAATTAAATGTAATGATATATTAAATCAAATCCGTCAATCAAATGCCAATGTCCAAAGTCCATTTCTGCAATCAATCTCAACTTAATTACACAGAACAATGCACATTAAAGTACTTCTCACTATTCTCTCCAACACATGCTTCTGAACGAGAAGGCCGACAGGAGGGACAATCAAATGGAGATCATGACTGTGAGAGGATTAAAGTGGTACCTAATCCCGGCACACCGGCAACAGGGCCTGGCCGGACTTCACACACGTGGCTGTACGACTCGAGGGGAAAAAACAGGATAGGAGTGAATTCCTTAGCGTGGCGGAGGGGGTGGGGAAACAATTACTGAATCGAGTTATACAGGTATTTTTTATTTCCACTTTCAAGTTCTTATGCAACGTAACTTAACCTAAACTTTACGTAACGCATGATTTATCTTACCTAAAGCCAAAAAGCAGTTGCCGAGAATCTTCATAGAAAATAAAATTCGGAAAATTTATTGTTTCCTAAATTCAATGGCTTACTGGCTTCATAGCAGGTATCTCTGGGGTCGCCAATTGATTTTTAAACGTACGCAGAATCGCCTTAAAACCAGTTAATTCGTTGTTTGCACTTTCATACGCAGATTGCCACCTTAATCTGATTCTATCAAAACAATGATATGTTCCAAACTTGTTCGGAGATTAGAACGTCGGCCAAAAGAAAAAAAAAAAAAAGGACCATTATTTTAATACACATTCAAACGCTGACGCTGATGTTCAATCCATCGGCGAGCTTGTGATTTAATGATAGGCTTACCATATAATTTCGTGGGCCCAATGATAGGTGGCCTGGGTTGTTCCGCTACGTTTTCTTCTTACAAATATAACACCACTTGGCCAAACGTAATCTTCCCATTCCCCTTTCGCTCTCTGTCTCCTCGCACTTATGTAGGCCACAATGCAAAAGTCACTTTTACATAATTCCCAGCAAAACGTTACATCAGTTAGAGACAAAAGAACCAGGAAAAATCCTACGCTTGCAGGTGCCATAAAGCGTTTCGGGCTATGCATGACTCGGGCAAAAAGCTGGGAGATCTTAGATAGTCCGAGACTGCGTGGAACCTGATTGGTGGGTCAATAAAATCACTATGCTTGTGCAGGTCATGGACTTAGACAAGATGTTCATGAGACGTAATGACCCTCTCTCTCTCTCTCTCTCTCTCTCTCTCTCTCTCTCTCTCTCTCTCCCCCCGCTTACATTCACTTAAATTGTAGAATTTTGGAACAAAATATTATTCCACGATTAAAGAATATCGTATCAAACGTTTGGAATTTTCAATAATTGGTGAAAACCCGACTTGGAAAAGATTGCAGTGATGTGGATTTGAAGGACCTCAGGTGGAAATGAAGCTTGAAATCAAATGTCGAGGAACTTGAATAAAGCTTTTCATTTGTACCAGAAGGTTAACTGGTGCTATGTGCATCGTAAAGCATACAGAAGAATTTATTATACGCCAATACAACACCGACAGCCAATCGCAGACATTTTTTTTTGTTCCAAAAAATCTGATTTGAAGTCGACCGTGTCGTAACCTCACGAAATACATATATTTCTATCAAGTACTGTCCAATCTTCACATCTCGAATGCCCTAAAAGTAGTCGAATGACTTTCTTTCTGAAAAGTTCTCGTTTTCAGCCATAGGATTTTTTCTTCTTCTTTTTTTAAGTTCTCGTTTTCAGCCATAGGCTTTTTCTTTTTTTTTTTTTTTTTTTTTTTGTCCACGTGGAAATTGACGGTTACTTGGAAGACATCTAAGCTAGATTGCTGGTCTCAGACATGTACTATCATGCGTTAGATGCGACATACATGATCTATTCTTGTACGACAGATTTTTTTTTTTTACACCAAAGTGCATTGTTCGATATGCTTCGATGTGATCGACTTTTTATTGGTGTGGATGTTGTCTGCGCCAGCACGGATTCTTTCACTTATATTTCAAATCTGGATACTTCAAGGGCATATTAAAAAATCTATTCACTAATTAGAAAATTCTAAACATCTGGAAATGATATCAGGGTCCAGTCTCGGCGAAGAATGATTAGAAAAATAAAGTAAACTATCAACAACGCATTCCTTGCAAACGAGAGAGAGAGAGAGAGAGAGAGAGAGAGAGAGAGAGAGAGAGAGAGAGAAACGAACACTTTGTGACGTCAAGCAGATCAAAAGATACGGCACAGTACTGCGCGAATATTAGAGGGTTATGAGACCCGCGTGTAAGGTCGAATATCGATAATTTATGACGCAGATGATCGACCATGTAAGAATCGTGTTCTCCGAAACTATCGGGCTTTGGAAGGGCCCAGTAGTGGGAGTTAGTTTTTACCGGAGCAATGGCGGGTCAAGGCAGAGAAGGAAAAAGGAGGAGAGAGAGAGAGAGAGAGAGAGAGAGAGAGAGAGAGAGAGAGAGAGAGAGGATTTGACAGCCCGTTCGGAACGGTGAAAGGAATTTATGCACAGCAAGAAATAATAAGAAAACTTGAAAGGGAAGATAGGCAGCGGATGAACGATGGCGTTCAGAAGTGAAAAAAGCAGCACTGATAAAACCCAAAATCTAACTATAAGTATAAATATTACAATTAATAAAAAAATAAAAGTAAACGAGAGATCTGCAAACTCAAGGAGTTTGAGTATACAAGAAGGAGAGACCATAGAGTACTATAGGATATAAATCAACGACATATCGAAAAAAAAAAAGATGAGAAACTGTACAAATAAAGAGACGTCACAGCGGCAAAGGTCATCGACACTGAAGCGACCTGAAAACTAAATGGATGAGGACATTTATCAACAGACAGAACAGAACAGACCCAGCATAAGAATGATAAATATGTGAATTCAGAAACACGGCTGATTAGTAGCGCTTATGAATGCGAATTTGTCAATTTTCTGATTGTTGTTATATTCTACCTTTCGGTTGTGGTTATCAAGGTCAACAGGTCGCCACTACCATCCGA
>NC_089793.1:15842823-15860323 GCF_040412425.1 Macrobrachium rosenbergii | reverse complement strand
TAAGAAACCGGAGTTAATTTCAACCAAAAGCATCTATTTCCAACGCCTCCCCCCCCCCTCTCTCTCTCTGTGTTGTGTGTGTGTGTGTGTGTGTGTGTATGACCGAGGGTCAAAAATCGAAATATAATAAAACATGTATATCTGATATTCTTTGATAACCAAAAGCATCTATTTCCAAAGCCTTCCCTTTACTCTCTCTCTCTCTCTCTCTCTCTCTGTTGCGTGTGTGTGTGTGTGTGTGTGTATGGTCGAGGGTCAAAAATCAAAATATAATAAACCATGTATAACTGAAATTCTCTGATAAAATTGATTCACTTATTTTTAATCAATCGATTATCATTAAATCCGCTACAAAACCAAGCGATGTATCATTACCGAGAAGCGACACCTAAAAGAAAATACATATAAAATATGAAGGGCACAATTATTAACGCAATAACTAAGTAATAATCACTGACAAACGTTATGACTACGTAATAATCACGAGCAAGTTAAATGTTTAAAATACAATTGAGGTTTTCATTATGTAAAAATATAATATAGAGCTGTCTCTATACTTTCTGGCTAAATTCAAATAATGACAGAAGCTTATCCTTAAATTGGAACCAGTGAGCAGCAGATAGCCGAAGCTGGGTTAGGTATCTGGGTAGGGCATCCCATGTCTAGTAACAAACATTAGTACACTAATTAAACATTAATTAATCTTTATTGCTTTTATTATGCATATCGTTATTACGTAGCATTTTTTCTCTTGTTGCCATTTAAACCCCACAGGAACCTTGCAGGTAGCGGAAAAGGTTCGGTTCTTGAGATGATATGATTTGTGAAAAGTTGGCTATAGAGCTCTAGTATACCTTCAGCCAATCAGCGTCTTAGATAGTGAAAACAAGGAGTTATCGTGGTTGGATAGTAAGATGGAAGAAAGGAAGCAGAACTGGGGTTAAATTAAAAGGCTAAACTTGGGTGCAGCTAGAGGGCAAAGGGACGCTGCAATCATCCTGTCATAATGCTTACACTGCACCAAGTGAGGTGCAATATCGGTACTACCACCCTAGGAAACTTCGTTTTTGAGAAAAATAGCGTTATTACACAAGCAACATTTGATTATTTGAAGAAAAAAAAAAGTAAAGCACTTGAGTGCTGCTAAATCATACAACTAAACCAGAAATTGAAACATGAAAATGTTGATAAAAACAAAATGATCAAAAGAGGATAAAATAAAGTGGTAATCATGATTATAAACACTACTATGATAAGACACGAGTTTACCATAAACTTCATAACAACTTCAAAACAATTACCAATTACTTGATAACACGTTTAATCCGTTGCCATACTAGAAAGGTTTTTTTGACGTCACCTCGTACTATGAGGTTTGGTTGCTTCGCGTTACTACTGAATAAGTATACCTTTGTTTAACCAGACCACTGAGCTGATTAACAGCTCTCCTAGGGCTGGCCCGAAGGATTATATTTATTTTACGTGGCTAAGAAACAATTGGTCACCTAGCAACGGGACCTACAGCTTATTGTGGAATCCGAACCACATTATAGCGAGAAATGAATTTCCATCACCAGAAATAAATTCCTCTTATTCTTCGCTGGCCGGTCGGAGATTCGAGCTCGCGCTGAAGACCTGCAACTGTTCTGTCTTCTCGCTTTCTGGCAACGGGCTGAATTACCAGTATGCCAAAGCGCCTTCTACACTTTCCGTGTCAAGCGATCAACAAACCTCAATTCTTTCACACCACTCTTTTCGAAACGTAGCGCAAATTATTTTGACCAGTTTATTTAAATTACTTTATACAAATATTCCCAAAACCAGTTTTAGGTATTTAACGTAAAAACTTTCAACATCAATTATCAGACAGTTAACACTGAACACTTTCAACAACAGTTTTAAGACGTTTAAAACTAATAACTTCAACAACAGTTTTAAAGATACTGAGCGCTAATACTTTCAACTCCAGTTTTAGCACATTTAATGCCAAGATTTAAGCGTAGTTTCGCATTGCAAATCCGTGTATTTGAATCAAGATGCACCAAAACCCCTGATTACATCCTTGAGCAAGGTAGCTATTCATTATAAACATAAAAAAACCTTATTTGAATAAAGTCTAAGAGAACTGCAGAAGCAAAGGAGAACATCATTTGTTATCTGATGCCATATTACTCAGCGGAAAAAATGAAAACTCTTTTATTCTTCTCTCGTACGCTTCCAGTTTTTATCAAATTATAAACATTGTCAGAGGCTTCCCGACCCTTTGAATACTTATTTCAATAAATAAGGTATCCAATGCAAAGTGAAAATTAATGAGGACGGTAAAACTCGTGTATCTAGTTTCAGAATGCAATACATGTAAACTGCTAGGCAGACTGCTTTCAGAGAGAGAGAGAGAGAGAGAGAGAGCGAATGACTACCCGCAATCACTGTCAGAATCCAATCTAGATCTATTATGTATGTGGGGATTTGAAGATTCCTAAATTGGAGCTTGGTTTCACTCGGGATCCATTTCTGTTTGAATTTACTGAGGATTAAGCCCAGCGCAACCTTGAATTAGCATAGTTTGCTATCTAATTTCCAAAGCGGCCGCCCACCTAGATAGCCGAACGCAACAAGCGCGCGAGCGCGCAGGCACAGAAACACATACGAAGCAAAAAGCGTCATATCTAGAAAGCGTCATCCGAAACATTCCGATCACTGGACCGAAACTTCATAATGAATCATCAGCGTTCGTAATTGCTGTTATTGGGCTGGATGCCGGTTAGTCTCAGAAGCGGTATTTCACAACAACGAAAATGCTTCAGTTGCTGCGCAACAAACAGATGGAACATTTTCGAATTAGTTCTGCTGCTCGCAGATTCATATCCAGGTCTAAATTCTCACTGCTGTAATTATTCTCGAGGCATGTGCTTCCCTTCGCAACATCAAAGCTTGGACATCAAAATGAAAGGGATTCCATTTTTTTTTATAGCACTCAGAGATAAAATTTCCCTTTCCTAATTTTCATCTGTTCATTTTCCTGAATGAAATCTGGCTCAAAAGTATCAGTTGCAAATCCTGTCAGGCACTCTACGATCTTAGTCAGATATTCATCTACAAGAAAAGTTTGAAAAAGCTATGGCGGTCAGTATGAAAAACAGAAACATCACTTACGATATTACCTCAAGTAACAATAAAAATAAAGGACTAAATATGCTAATGAAAATGGTGAGCTTCAGTAGACTCTCCTGGTTTTAATCAAGGATTCGCCACTAATACGAATTCCCCTTTTCCTCTTAATTATCATTATCATTTTTTCAGCTGTCATCCTTTCCCCTTAGAGGGGATGACTCCAGGAAGTATAACTAGCTGGTACTAAGATGAGGTTGCTAAACTTACTCCCTGTCCATTAGGAACAACGAATATATATCATCAGTATTTAGTACCATCATTATTAACATAACCATTAATCTTCCCTATATTGCATACTAACTATTACTGTCTTCTCTCCCACCCCCAGACACCCCTGTGTCAGATCCCGAATAATTTGGACCCCTAAGTGGCCCTAACACTTGACCACATAGGAATGAAGCTGATTATTTTTACCAAATCACAGACCTATTTTTAAAAAATAAATTACTATATTGCTATCTGACTTGTGGACATACCTTTTATAAGTTCGGATATACATTACTGATGCTCTAAAAAGAATCAGACCTAAGAAAGTGGTTGACAAAAAAATTCTGTTCCTCACACACAAAATCAATTGTTTCCAGATTCAGAAACTTTAGTAAAATTGACAAACTATCCTTTAATGAGTCTGGTCCAAATCTGAAAGGCTTGACTATGAGATGTTCATAATGCCTTTGTTTAAAGTGCTTAATCATAATTATTTCAATTACTGCAAGAGGGGGTGGAATAAGATTAAAGATTCGCATAAAGTTTCCAATTTTTTTTTTAGAGAATACTAAATCATGAGCCATCAAAGCCCCGGCGATCTTTATAACGTATCACAAAGCGAAATTATGCATATTTTCCCCATAACATACTATCAATGATTTCGATGATTTTGGTCTTATACTGTAGCTAAACTACTCTGATTTTATGTCCCAAAGTATTACTTTGACCTTCACCAGTGAGTTTTGGGTAACATGCGCACAGAAGTAAGAATAATGTTGCACAACAAAATTCTGTTACATTGCCCCACACCGTATGAGGCATAGAAATGCCATCAAACCTTTGTTCTGTGCGGCAAAATACCATTTACACTTTTAAAATATCTGTAAATAACTTATTAAAGAACTGCCTGCATCCACTTCACAATCACAACTTATTAAAGAACTGCCTGCATCCACTTCACAATCACAACTGTTTTCGTGCAAGGTTTGTCGACGCTATTTTATACTGACGGTGCGTGGAAAACCATTAAACACATAAGTCTGCAGTACATACCAGATAGTGTGTTTAAATACTGTCTCAACAGCAAACATGCTTTCATTCTTGCAGGATGCTACAAGGGAGAAACGCAGCATTCTAACCGCTTTGCGTGGTGTGAAATTCACCAAATGGCAGGAAGCATGGGATTAGCAGCCCCAAACCCACTGCAGACATTTCAAAAGACAAAAACGATCCAGAGAACAAATACTATTTGTACAGAATAGGAATTGTGAAGACGCGCGAAAGGATAAAAACCGGTTAAAATAAAGCATAATAAAATGTATATGCACATCAAAAAGAGGTATAACATCTCGCAGCATTCTGTCTATTGATTTCACAAAGCTTCTAGAAAAAAAAGCAGAGACATCTACTTCGCTTGGAATTTATAAGCCTCGGATGGAAGGCATGAATTTTGGGCTAAAGCCCAAACGCTTGAACTAAGAAGGCCATTCAGCGGTGTATAACCTTGGTCCGCAATCTACGCGGCTTGAACAAATTAGCACACCTTGAATATGAACTGACATTAATATGATACATGTAGCAAAGTGAAAAGCAAATTGAATACTGCTCTTTTCCGCCTCTAATCAAAATTAGTGACAATCCCGTATAGTATAAAAGTTCTTTGTGTGCGTGTTTGTGCGTGCGTGTGTGAGAGAGAGAGAGAGATAAACCCTACAGTCCTTACCCAATGCAGCTCTATTCGGTAATTCTCGTTTTAACATTGTTTCTCTCTCTCTCTCTCTCTCTCTCTCTCTCTCTCTCTCTCTCATACACTCATACACACGCACCCACACACTACACAATTCAATTTCAAAGTCACACATGCACACACACACATACACACACACCACATACACACACACTCACACACTACACAATTCAATTTCAAAGTCACACATGCACACACATAAACACACACACATACGCACCCACACACACACTACACAATTCAATTTCGAAGTCAGCCACAGAACGAAACTAAAAATACTTCGCTTGCAAACTGCAGCAATGTAAACAAAACACTCAAGATGATAACGATTGCGAACCAAGAGAAGTACATTAGTGAATGTCAATTAAAAGGGTCTGCTCATAAGGGGACGACTGCTCCAGATCTCGTTAAAGAGTGATTTATGACCGCTCTTAAGCCATGCCTTCCAGTGACAGCAACGGTCCTTATGTATGGCTCTTAATTACTGCCTCGTTAGCAGCTGTTTCAACACCCAATTTCTAACAGCGCTCTTGTTTGTCTTCCAGCGCTTCGCATCTCCCTTTCGAACTTCATGCAGTGCTTTTACGGCTTTACTTTTTTTTTTTTATATCTCCAGTGTCTTCCCCTAAAGCACTGCACTTCGAGTATGCTATTCCTATCTGCGTATCTATTTTCAGTTGTTTAGTCCTTCCTTGCCAAACAATATTTGACTATATTCATGTGTATTAATTTCCAGCAGTTTGAACCTTACTTGAAAAACAATTTTAGACTAAATATTTGTGAGTTCATTTTCAGCAGAGGAGCCCCTCCTTACACATCAATTTTATGCTGTTCCTGTTTGAGTACTTACTTCCAGCAAACTAATTTTCTCTTTCTTTGTTAGTTCAGCAGAGTATGTCCCGGGAGACAATGGATAAAGGGGTCAGATGAGAAGATACATAAACTACCGTCCTTGAAATATTACCCTGTTGATGAAAGCCCGAGACGAAAAGAGGCTTTCTCTCAAACCTTCGTTATCTGTGGTAACATTTAAAGCTTTGTCTTCGGGGGTTAGCAGTAGGTAGGGCGTATATCTAAAAGCAACGCAAAGATCTTGGCCTCACGCCTAAAATCGATCAAGTTAATAAGCCATTTTTGACAGAGGTTTTGCCAATGAGCAGTCGGGTCTTACTGGTGTCGTTGGCGGACGAATGAGCTCCATGAGAGCCTAGTGGCGTCTTTATAAAGATTTACAGAGTTTTTTCTTTTTCCTTCCTTAAATTATGAATGAAAATACGACTTCTACCCATGGGCCCCTTGCTGAACCCCTGACACTGTTGACAAACAATTGATCCTATTAATAAACTTTATTGTATCATGGAATAACTAATTTTAGTATGGTGGCCTCATCTGCTGTCATGCCAATAAAAGTGATTGACAGCATTCTCATTTTGCACTTAGGTGGATATAAGACCACGGCAAACTTTAGGAGCGAAATTCGAAAATTAACATGCATTTACGTTCAAAGAATTGTCGAATGTTGAAAAGTACTTGCAAGTGCAAATTCAGTATTTCTAATACTTTTTTCCTTTCATGATTTTAATATGTTTTTGACGTTTTCCTGAAAACAGCTCTTAACATTTAAAATGAAAACAGTTACGTGTAATAACCATTGGAAAACTCTTAAGGTTTCTAAATTTATCAAAGATATTTTATGGTAGGAAACTGTACAATGCATTTGCTAAGTCCTTTCCTTCTCTTTCATCGTCAAAGAGATTTTAGCCAATATAAATATAAATGAACAAACAAAGATGACTACTATCTGAGCCTACAACCCTGCGGTTTTTAACTTCAACAGAAGTCGGAATTATACATTGTATAAATATAACTCGACACGTTTTAAATATCTAAATGTTACTGCACCGTGCAATGACGATAAATTTCACTAAATGAACACATCATATCTATAAAAGGACTTAGAGCATTGTGAAATATTACAGCAGTAGTAACAGCTTTGGCAGACAACCCAAGCACCACTACATAGTACCAGCGGCCGGAAACATCAGAAGCCTGCCTACATGTCTTCGTAAAACTTTACATGTACGAGCTCATTAGACGTATTGTTGAGGGATTGTTATGGGAAATGACTGCAACGCCCTGCGTAGGTTATGACACATGCCATCGGTTTGAGAACCTCGACAGAACAATAGCTTATTAAGGTGTTGGAAGGTCGTTTCTCTTGCTGTGTACGCAACGACGACGTTTATGGCGAATTCCTTCGTCTCGTCGGAATCCCGTGCGAAAGTTTCCTTTGATGGATTACGAGACATGAATGTACTTTACAATCGAGGCAGCAAAGAGAAGGCCCTTCCTTTTTTGATGTCCTCGTCGGCAAAAAAAAATAAAAAAAAAAAAAAAGTGGGGGGAGGGCCCTAGTGGGCCACATCCACTTACAGTAACTTTAATACTAGATGACAAAAAATATTTGCATTAACGTGAATAGAACATTAAACTACTATGCTACCGAAAATAACTGAGAACAATGTGGCTAAATACATTTTACTCAATGATCTATCGTAAATTATTTCACTTATATATACATACATACTGTACATGAAGACCAACAGAAATCCAGACAGGACTGACATGTACGCATAGGTATTGATATTGTTTCATTCACGACATGCCTTTCCCTCTTGGAGGGCGAAGCGCCAAATGCTGGCCTTCCGATTCTCAACAATTTTGAAGGAATGAAGCTGATAGCCCCACGGAGCTTAGGTGTGTATGTATACAGTATATATATATATATATATATATATATATATATATATATATATATATATATATATATATATATATATAAATATAAATATATATACACACAGTATATAAATGTATGACAGATTCTTACTCTCTTATATAACGATTATGTTTTAGTTTTTGACACATAAATTATACCTTTTTATGTCATCAAATGAACATACGATATATAAAGAAATTCTGCTATAAAACAACTTGAATTCATTGTTCAAATCGGGTATGACAGGAAGGTCTGATTTATTAATTTTCTTATTCTTTTAAGATTTACAAAAGAAAAACTGCAGCTCATCATAAATCACACATTTAAAACTCCGGTTGGATCATTTGCATTTGTTCTCTAATGACGTCACGTTGTCCCAGCATCCACTTTTACTCAGTTTTAGAATATGAAACGGTAAACGAAGACAGTCCCTGAAAATTACCTACGCCATTTCAAAATATATTCCAAAATACTTCAACCACAGGGTAATGTGAGCAGTTCTGCCGTAGGATTCTTGACGAATGCCTTCCCTTCTGTAAAATAAGCACGATCTTACCCGCAACCTTCACCGAACAGCAAGGAAGCGCTCACCTACTCTAACCACCATTATATTTACCCTCCAGTGATTAACCCTCTCCCATATCCTCAGAATATTCATGAACCAAATCCTCCAGAGAAAGAGAATAGTTTCAAAAGTCGCCAGCAGCAGCCCTGGGATGACTGGGAAGACAAATTTCGGCCAGGGAGATTAACGTTGGCCCATTCGTCAGCATCACCTGCTACAAAACATTTGCGAAGGAAGCAGCCTTTGGGCGCAGCCTCCTCAGCCCTAACAGTTTTCTTCAGACGTGGCTACAAAGAGTGTTTTCTTAAGGATCTTCATTGTATATGCAGTCGGTTTAGTTGCTAATTCGCTCTGATTTATAAAAGAATCGTTCGGCTTAATTTTTCGATATAATTATTTCCTTGCGTTCTTTGGATGGGAAAATGATGGTGTTTTAGATCTCAAATTTAGCCCCATGGTCATTAGCTTGGTAAATTGTAAGACTGCGCAAGTACAGTATATGGTTCATAGTAAAACTCACTCTCTCTCTCTCTCTCTCTCTCTCTCTCTCTCTCTCGCAGAGGTCATTAATTTATCATCTGCGTTAATTCAATTATAGGACTTATCAGACGCAAGAGACAATGCTCGCATACGGCCAACTTAACCAAACAACAAAATTATCTACTTGAATCTTCAACTTTATGTACAATTTTTGTCTTCACTTACGTTAACGCCCACAACAGACAAAACTGTTTGTTTATATATTAATAAAAGCTCCAAATGAACCGCTCTGATTACTCGTCAGTGACCTGGGTAGTTGTGACGCCATATAATTCATAATTAAACGTTTTGACAAATCGTAATAGATCTCAATGTTTCAGTTTATGATCCTTTGCTTAAATTTCTGCTTGAGTATGGTAGGTCGTTAGTGATACAGAAGTTACTCCAAAGGACCATCAGCAGTACGTCGACACGACTACACACTGCATCATTCACCTCCATCTTGCATATACACTCCATTTCTCGGGTGTGACGACCCTTCCGTTACACAATCTCTTTCAACCCCTTTAGTCAGGAATTCTTTTTATTATTATAATAAGTGTCGCAACGCTTAACGAGCAATAACCGATTGGGCTGTGGTAAAATATTAATGGAACTAATAGTAAGGGGGCAATGAAAGGTAGTAAAGAAATAAAGAGGAACAGATGATCAGAAAAGGTGCTAAGCATTCGACAAAAAGAGTAAAAATTACAGTAAATGAAATCACCTTATTCTGACAAGAAATGAAAGTACCACAGCCCAATCGTTTGTTCCTCGTTAAGTATTGGAACTCAAATCATAATAATTATAAAAGAACCATGACTAAAAGGGGTTGAAAGAGACTTTGTAATGAAAAAGTCGTCATACATATAATATAATATATATATGTATATGTATGTATATATATATATATATATATATATATATATATATATATATATATATATATATATATATATATATATATAATATATATATATATATATATATATATATATATATATACATACGATATATATATACGAGAAGAACACTGAACGTATTCCCATTTTTCTTCCAGCGCAATACTGTATTTCAGTTCATAATTCATTCTTCGATAGTAGAACGATATCAAATGAATTCATGAAATTTCGATACCCTGGAAACATTGCATTACCAGCTGAAATCAGCATACGAACCTTTTTCCTAAGTATAAAAGCAAGTTCTACCACAAATAAGAAAAATATTCATTAACATGTAATTTTAAGTACAACACTGATAGCTAAAATATCACGTCTATTCCAGCAGAATTCAACTTCCACTCCAAATTTTTCTTCGCAAGTGCTGTGATAGTGAGTCAGAGACGAACACCACTCCGTGCACTTCTGCGACCCTAATACAAATGCAAAAGCTTCACACAGTACACACACACACTGTAAGACCAGTTTCACGCAAAAATTGCCGGAAACATCCCTCCGCACCCATCGTACCTAAATCCTCTCTCGGAAAATCCATTCCGCGGTTCTTTCGACCATTTCAAGAGGAAAAAAACAAATCTCGTCTAAGGTTCGAATTTCATTTCCTAAGTAAATGTCCAACACAGACCGACGAAAGGCGTCGGATGGTCGAACTCTGTGGTATTCTTGTTTTCTTAATTTTTTTATTTTTACTAATGTTTTTAATTACAGTATACGAATTTTCCTCACTTTTTCTCTCTTGTAATATCATATCAGTTAACTTTCTTTCCATTTAACTGTCTCAAAAAAAAAAAAAGCAAACTTGATCACTTGGTCAAGTGGCCCATTTAACCTTAGACCTTCTTCAAGGCATGTGGATTCAGCGAATATAAATAAATGGATATGCTCTTTTTCATTCTCTTTACCAACGAAAAATTAATGAACCTGCGAGGTATACAAAAACTACATGATTCATTATACAGGCGACAACTAAATTAAAGAAAGTCCACCTTACAACTTATCACTTATTGAAAATTATCTACACATATCATAATAAACGGAGGTCGAATGTTTCAGATGTTCATCAAAAACCAAAGAACTCTCTTTCTGAATCACTGGAAACTACCCCAACATAAAGCCGATTAGAAAGCGCTCCATGGGTAAAAACATCTTAACAGAAATTTTTGTACCAACATTAGCAAACACCACAAGCAGGTTTTACCCACAATTCAGAATGCACCCGGTCTTGGAGCATGCCATATATAGCTTTCTACATAATCATGAATCAGGAAACTAATATCCAAGCGACGACAAGCCATTTTTCCCTTTGACTGACAAAATCACTGTACTGATCTCCTTGCAGTCACTCAAAAGTCAGTGTAACTACACCTCTCCTCAAAATGAGAAAGATTATTAACCTACAGATTAAGTAAATATTGCTTGGAGAATATAAGAATTTTCGAGTTATGTCTCATAAAAAAAAAAAAAAAGGGCAGTTGTCACGTGTCGTTTGTATATTGATCTGTCCAGTGCCATGCCTCCGCAGAAGCAGCTCTCTCTCTCTCTCTCTCAATATATATATATATATATATATATATATATATATATATATATATATATATATATATATATATATAATATATATACTATATATAATTTATCACATATTACATAACTGTGGTAATGTGTGATAAACGAATCACGTGCTAAAGTGATTATAATCATATACGTATGCTTGCACACACACACACACACACACACACACACACACACACACACACACACACACACATATATATATATATAGTATATATATATATATATATATATATATATATATATATAAATATATATATATATATATATATATATATATATATATATATATATATATATATATATTTAGTGTGTGCGTGGATATATAAATACATCCATATATATGACAGATATAAATACACGACACACACACACATCTAATGTATATACCTGGTCTTTTAATACCAGATAAATTTCTATACGACATACCCTCAGAAATTACGCTACAGTGGTTTAAGGTGCAGCGATCTTCGATACTAAAGCATCGACATCATCTATTCTCTGATACTCCGGCGAATCACAGGGCCCTATTGAACTCGCATCAGATATCTCTTTGTGGTGCTATAGCTTACAAGTCGCGCCATTATCATCAGCAGCCTCACAGCGCACTGTCCACTTTCAAAATCCGTTCCACCACTTATGAACAAGAAATGCCCCCAATAATGCAAGCACAGATTTTCAGATTAAGTAGACATATTGCCTTGTAAGTTTTCAAGGGGGTGGACTGGAGAGAACGCCGATAAGATGGGAGGATATTACTGTACTCTAAACTAGACAAACTTCTCATTACACGAAAAGATTCTGATCCATTGTTGAGGAAATGCATTACTTAAACAGCACCCACTGTTGTTAAGTGATGGATTTAGCAAGCTTTTCATATTTTTATTCCAAAACATACCTCAGCGTTTCAACTGCAGTACTGATATACATGTAGCATAACTGCACACATGCAAACACACATTATATATATATACTGTATATATACACACATATATATATATATATATATATATATATATATATATATATATATATATATATATATATATATATATATATATATATATTAATATATATATATATATATTATATATATATATATATATATATATATATATATATATATATATATATATATATACTGCATATATACACACACACACGTATACATTTATATACTATATATATATATATATATATATTATAGAAAGACATATGTGAGATATATCAACATTATTTATATAACATAACATATATATATATATATATATATATATATATATCGACATATAGTCCAAGTATAATTTCACCTGAAATGTACACATTTTTTTTAAGAAAGACCGAGGAGATCAAATATCCCCCTTTGTAACAGAATAGGTTTCACTTAAATCGCTCTTCGAGCTCGACCAGAAAACTATCACTCTGAAGCTTACAATTTCCAGTTCTGTATATAGATCTCATCCCAAGACGTCAATTGGCCCGTTTCTTAGTTTTATATATAACCAAGCACAATGAATATGCTGAATTACTTCATACCAGAGGTATATTCTCTCTCTCTCTCACTCTCTCTCTCTCTCTCTCTCTCTACATACAGCATTACTGGTCCCTTAATATTCAAGTGAACATTGCGCAAAAGTTTATTATCACAGCTATAAAAGGTCTGCGTTGGATTGACCATGAATTAATTGATTCCAGAAAATTTACGGTTTAATCGGCCAGTACCGAGAGCCCTAAAAGTTACGTTACTTTATAAAGAAACGATAATAACACAGAGGGAAAAAAAACAAGCATGCTTTTGATCAGTTCAATTCTTGCACATTTTTATTGAAGAATTATTCAGAGGAACAATTTATGGTTTTACGAGAAAATGTTTAAATATGATGTAACTGATAAGATTAAAGGAAACAACGATTTTCACCGTTTTCTCCAAAGTCAGTCACATATGATAAATATTTTGTTTTTATATCTCAAATGAGTTACAATTTCCAAGGGAGTCGTAATATATATAAAAAATCACCTGTGTAAAAGTAGAAATTACCTGCATTTATATTATATATATATATATATATATATATATATATATATATATATATATATATATATATATATATATAGTATATATGTATATATATAGTACAATGTATATATACTGTATAGTATATGTGTACATACATATATATACATAACTTCTGCGTACTGAAACTCGACTTATAATGACACTGGCTTCCATAAGAATGTTTTCTAGTCTGTGCTATTTATTGCCGTTAAGCTACGACCTAGATTGGGAGGGGGCTCAATTACCAATACACGTGGGGAGTCGGGGCCAGTTTTTGACCAGCTGTTGACAGCTGGCTGTGGGAGTGTTGACCCTCCAAACTCGCTAAATGACGATTCAACGAGTTTTCGAAGCAGCTCGTTAAACGGGAGCATTTGCAATAGAGAGAGAGAGAGAGAGAGAGAGAGAGAGAGAGAGAGAGAGAGAGAGAGAGAGAGAGCCGATTCCCTGATTTTATGTTACAGTTTAAGTGTAGTCACAGAGCCACTTTGGGGTCGGCAGAACGGACATATAAGGAGTTCTAAGCACGTCGTTTTAACTGCCCGATTCATTAGTCGGGCGCTTTTACAGTGTATAGCGAGGCTTATCAGCTCTCTTATCTCATAACGAGATGAAGAAGAGATTTGTCTCCCTTTTTTTTTTTATTTTTACGAAACCACCTCTTTCTCGTTTTATCGTCACACATAACTACCACCCATTAATAAGTAAATTGGGTTATGATCGCGGCTACCGATTTAGTGACGGGTCGTATTTCTAATTTACTTCGGTCGCATTTATATCAGGTCGATTATCCAATTACATAGGCAACCGCGGACTGCAATAACCGTCGCAGGTCGCTGCCGCGCACAACGGAAAAGCGGCGATGCTCAGGGGACATTAATTAGGGGACTCTTGATCGTTACCTGGTCCTCATGCAATTACTGCTTGTTAAATAACGATATTGATGTTTGCGGTGCAAGAATGGGAGCGGACGCTAGCATGGCACTTAGCAAATTGGATTCACTGTTGAAGAACCTGTAAAAATAATAACTGCATCAGAAAATCTTTTCTTTTGCAGAATCTTCTGACCCAAGTCTTATTTTATTTCTTCCTCGAGGCTAGATTTTAAATAGCATTTCCCCTTATGCATTGGGAATCTTTCCGAAAAAGTTAAAAACCCATTAACATCAACTTCGTTGAAGGAAGTGCTCAGGAAGACATATTTTAGAAAGAAATGTTGATGGGTTTTATGATGTAACACTTTGGTGAATGAAGATTAAACAAGTGTGCGTGGAAAGATTGCAGCGTAAGAAGTGTACCTGAGCGAGAGAGAATTATCTGTTTTCTTATTTCACTATTATCTGTTAATAACGGACTCCGAATGAAAGCGAACATTTTTGTTTTATATTTTTTATTAATTCACTATGGTCTCTCGTTGATGATAACGGTCCCAGGTGAAAGAGTATATATATCTTATCTAATTTCAGTACTGTCCTTTAATAACACTAATGAACCGAAGTGAAAGAGAATACTTTTCATTATTTCAACTTGACCCTTTAATATTTCTAATGAACCCGTAATAAAAGTAAATATCTACTTTCAATTCACTATGGTATTATATAAACAAACACCAACTCACAGTGCAAGAGGATATTTTATCTTAATCATAATGGTCTTTTAATAATAATACCGGAAACACGTGAAATATAAAAGTTCAAGGTTCTTTATAGTCTTTTACAAACATGAGCAAATCAGACGGAGGGAATGTATACTTATGAAACAGAAATGACCGTTTTTTTGCAAGTAAATAGCTCATTATTCTTTAATGGAAATTATAATGTGTACGTAGGCGTTTAAAAATTTGAAAGATATGCCCTTGAAGGCTTCAGTGTACCCTCGTCTCAGGTGACTGAATAAAGGGCAGATGTCACGCCTTGCAGAAAATTTTAATATCTGCAAACTTCTTTTACCAATCACAAACGGTATGCCACAAAAAAAAGAACAGACCTAAAAATGTGTCATTTGTACATTACGGGACAGTAGCATTAATGAAGTACATATTGAAATGTTAAGTAGTTAAGTGTATTAAAAATAATATGTTAAATACAGACAGAAGTAAACACAGATTCGTAGTTATACAAAACATTGTGTATAAGTTAAATATATAAAATGTACGCGTGTGTTTATATATAGCCAGATGTCCGTTACTTTGCATTTAACGATACACCCACCCACCCACACACACACACACACACACACACACACACACACACATATATATATATATATATATATATATATATATATATATATATATATATATATACATACATACATACATACATATATATAAGAGTACTTAATTTTCCCTTGAGAATGGTGACTCCAGAATGTGTTCATTGTCAGTCCTCAAAAAGTGTTTTGGGACGAGTTGCTCACCCTTTGCCCTTCTCCACCGTCTATGTCAACTGCCTACCAGGTACATAATCAACATATGTCCGTGGAAGCAAAGGGATGGAAAATCCAGAAATGGGCTTTAATCCTCTTCACCCCCATCACTAGGATTCGTTCGGAATTCTCGCTGGGGAGGCAATAACGGAACCGCTGAACCACGATACCATGCATATAAACATATATGAATATGTACATACCTATACACAAACACGCGCGCGCACACAGACACGCATACACACGCACATACACACACACATATAGCATATATATGTGTACACATCAGGCATTACAGTGTAGATATTTTTAACTGCGTCTCAACAAACTTGCAATTCTACAGGATCTCATGTCTATTGCTCAAGATCATCATTTACCAAAATCAGTCCACCCATCGATTAACAGTTCCCAGCGCTTGCAGGGTGGCTAAAACATGCGGATGCAACGCTTGCTCTATCGATTTGCCCAAAAATAGTATCGCACCAACGAATTTTCTCATTTCATTCAATATCAATATCCGTGATTTCTATAATCTTCGATTCTTCAAAAGGCGCTTGTGTCGTGAGAAGGCCCCACTCTTTTCCTAAACCCGTTCAACCATCAAGCCTGGGCAAGATAATATTAGCAGGCCAGTCCATCTGCTTCATCAAAACGAAAAAAGAATAAATAAAACATAAAACATAAGAAAAGGCAAATGAGAAATCAGACAAGTGGGGGTTCTCTGAGTGCATCGTAAAAAAATAATATGGGAGGCAGTTAACCACCATTTAGGAAACCAACGTTGTTCACCTCCTGCATATTCATGGCGAATGAATACCTTGCCGGCGCAATTTGCGAAAAGAACGAAGATCATTTCTATTCTCAGGACTTTCAGACCTGAATGCTCGGTGAAGTGCTCCTACTCAAGGTGTTCCTCAGGGTTCCTTTCGCTCGCCCACTCTGTTCTTCCTCTTTATCAAAGTCCTTCGCCAGGTCATCTCTTCTCCCGTTTTGTGTTTTTGTCTGTGATTTGACGATCCTCCAGCCAGTCTGATTCCTAGATCTAAATGGGTTTGGTTTATGTTTGTTTGCGGCGTGGTATATCAAATGGATTTTTAAATCCCTCGGTTCGAGTGATGAGAGGTATAACACAACGTAAAGGGAGTTTCGCAATATAATTACATGAAATATTTGTTTTTGCTTTGCACTGAGAGAGAGAGAGAGAGAGAGAGAGAGAGAGAGAGAGAGAGAGAGAGAGAGCTCTTAAAATGCCTAATGAAAAACAGACCATCGGTAATTTGCTCAAAATATATATTCATTCGTAGACAAAATTAACCCTATGAAAAAAAAAACAAATAAAAATATATAAACCACACAACACCGAACGCTTGCAAAAGACTCCCCGATGTATAAACTGATCCTCTGTTATCTGATACAATTTCATCTACAATGTCCGGTCTCTTTCGCGTATCAGTTGTAGCACTGGCTTTTTAATGTTATATCGGAGACCTTACAT
>NC_089793.1:15830323-15837823 GCF_040412425.1 Macrobrachium rosenbergii | reverse complement strand
TTTCCATGAGTCGGCATTACAATCATTATTCAAAATGCACGGACATTCACATGGAACAAGCCTCAGAGGTCACTGACCTCAAAAACAAACTTCCTCCGAACAGTACGTCCCAAAGAGAAGAAAATGGTCAAGGGAAGAAGAAAACAACCAAGAAATACCAAAAGAAATCATTCGGCAAAGACAATCAATAGTTATAAGTATGAAAACTGAGGCAATATGAAATTAGGCGCTTTCAGGTGATATAATTAAACTTATGAAACGACCTAGACTGACTGACATAATTAACGTAATGCAATGGCTATGGTCATCGGTGTCTACCGGTCTATATACATGCCTCCAGCGGGTCGACTGTGCGATTCCCATCTCGAGGACTATGAGGACAAGGCTAGAAGTCACACAAATGATGAGAGTACAGCAATTCGAACCTTCATGCTCTGACGCATGCATTTAATTAATTGAGGGACAGAATTTTAAAGTAATATATATATATATATATATATATATATATATATATATATATATATATATATATATATATATATATAATTTGTTTTTTTTCTTCTTTTTGTTCCATCCCTCTCTGGTGTGAATGTAAGAATAGGCCGTTGAGCTGACTCTCATGTATGGAATTGAAGTGTGTATCTTCTTCTTTCTCTGTATCTCTTCCCACTTCTAAGTGGGGTCGATGAGGAATTGAAGGGTGTATGTTGGATGAAAAAAAAAAATTTTTGAAGTTACTGAGATAAACTATCTGCATAAGCTGTGTCGTTATTTTATTCAGCCATGGACCATTGCATTAATTTTTTGGAAACACTTCACTCTCTGTTGATGTGTGAATATGCTTATTTTTTTATCAATGAATCTGTATATTTTTTTTTATATTGTCTGTAATTTTACATAAGTTTTAGCAATAACCTCCACGTTATCTGATGCATCGACCATCGAAATACCAGGTTAACACTTTATCCACTTAATCACAGCATGAATTAAAGGAGGGGCAGCATATATGCACTTGCATTTTTGGAATCACAGAGGAAACCACCGCACCACTGATTCAAGAGCAACTAAAATTAGTCAGCAGCGAAACATACTCACACCAACACACCTCCACCCTTAAAATCTAACAAAGGCAACAGACAAGGATATTAAAAATCGAAAACAGAAAGTGTTCACCATTATATAACCTTTAACCTCTTGCCTAGGTTCGAAACATCTCGTTTGCTCTAATCAAGACGCTAATGTAATACATGAAACACGGGCGTCAGTGCAAATGATGACCTTGTCATGTCAGGCCAGACTCGGAACTCCTACCCGGCAATAGAGATATCGACTTTTGTTTTGAGGAAAAATGTGTTTCTTCTCTGTGACGGATGAGGTGCGGGATGCATAGGGAGTAATAGGTAGGTGTTTAGGACTGTCTGAATGTTTCATATACACAATTCTCTCCCACAATAGAGTACTTGAACACTGATAAGTCTTGTACCGAAATTTTTGCTCTCTCTCTCTCTCTCTCTCTCTCTCTCTCTCTCTCTCTCTCTCTCTCTCTCTCTCTCTCTAAATAAATAAATAAATAAATAAATAAATAAATAAATAAAACTAAAAATAAAAATTAATAGATAAATAAAAATAAAAATAGAAAATAAATAGATAAATAAAATGTAAAAATGTTTCTTGATATAAGCAAATATAGTAAAAGTGTATGCTTAAAAAAATACCCATTTAATAGATTTAAATGGAAATTCCACTCATTTACATTTGTATGAATACTGGCCGCCAACTCCTTCAACTGGTCCTCATACACCTCAAAACATTTTAGTTATTTACGGATTTTTCGCCCTGAAAAGTTATTAGGTACAGAACATAATTATGATCTCGTGGATTTTGTGGCTGTTTGAGATACCGTCTCGGACAGAAAAAAAATGGTCTAGACGGGAAGAAAACGACCTTAAATTAACTGGAGAACTGATCGATCATACTTTCCAACATCATATATTACACTTTCTTCTTAATTTTGGTTCGCCTTTATTTAGAATTCAAATAAATCAGTGGCCTTCGTGAACCTCTTACTGTATTTGTTCCTTGGCTATGTTGGAGTGTGTATCTATACATACATACACACGCACACACACATATATATATGTGTGTGTATAAAATATATATAATATATAAATATGAATATATATATATATATTCATATTATATTATTTATAAATATATATATAATATATAAATATATATATATATATATATATATATATATATATATATATATATATATATATATATATATATATATATATATATATATATATACACACATACACACACGTGTGAGTATATGTATGTACATAAGCCCTCTACCTTACCAATGGCTACCACGTTCATCTTTAACTGCTCCATCAAATACATAGCCCTTGGTATAATGAGAGCTTAAGAGCAGCCGCGTCGACCGCCCTACACGAACAGAGACAACCACCTCTAGCTTGCAGGCACTCAAACTTTCTGGATGTTATGGCCCTTCCGGTCGATAAATCTCCTTGTCAAACTAAAGACCACTTTTTCGCCAACCCTCTCCTGCTTTCTCCTAAAACGTCGGGATTATTCTCACATTTCACCGACCTGCCGTCAAACGTATTCTCCAAGTGACCAGACATGTCAGCAATTTTAATACAACATCGTTTCTCTAAATTTACCACTGTTTCAACTCTTTCTACTCTTCACAGACACACACACACACACACACTGGAAAATCTTATTACAACTCCCACCTTTCTCCTCTCATATGTAATTAACATCTAAATTTCACTTCCATAGAGGAAAGACGGCTCAACCATCTGTATATTCCCAAATTTGCTTCCATAAACACTCATTTTCTCATCCAGACAGTCAGTAGATATCCTGCTGTTTTCCTTGCTACACCTATTCTGAGAGTAACCTCTTTTCTCGTCCCATTACCCAACTGTTACTTTTTATCTAACAAGACTTTGTGAGTCAATCACTACCAATTTTCCACGAATAGTACTAGCATTTACATCTCACTTTTCCCATCTCCAACCGACCTCCATGGTCATTCTTTGACTAGCACCCCCTTCCAACTTTCTCCATTAAGTAATAAATTCTTACTTCTTTTCTACACTACCACTAGATAAACCATTTCATATGCAAACCAGCCTCCTCCATATCACATCCTCGATCATTTTTCTGAAACTGCAATCTAGTGCCTACGTCTCTGCCCTTCCCATCTCAGCTAACATTAAAACAGACATGGAGACATAACTCATCCTTGTTCGATGCCTCATTTTATAACAAACCAATTACTGCTCTGTCTACGTATTCTACAGTAATTCCCTTCAACAAATTATCCTCTATATTCTGCACCTTACACCTCTGCTTATCCCACACGGCATTTATATGAGTTCTGTCATAAGCTTGGTACTAGACCAAGTGGAATACATGTACATATACACACATACATACACACACACACACTATATATATATATATATATATATATATATATACACATATATATATATATATATATATATATATATATATATATATATATATATATATTATGCTTGTGTGTGGAAAAAGAAGGGAAGCATGGTGTCGTTACACAAATGAAAAAAATCCAAATGGACCAAATGTATAAGTGACCAAAACAATTTGTCATTTAGGAGGATTTATTTTTATCTTGTGATTTATCGAAACCAGCTTTTAATTATAAACATGCTCTAATGATTACTTGAACACTATTAAGAGTTTACGAGCATAGCTATTTTTCAACAGGAAAGTTAAATGTTTTAATATTAACATGACTACGTTTACATAACAGGTTCTGCCATACTATATACTATGATTCTAGTGAATGATTTAAAATACTTTTGACTCAGTAAAATATCAGTTCGGTTCACCTTTGAACAGAAAGGTTAAGTAAGCACCGTGCGCGTCGATTCGATATAACGTAAAACATGATGTCCCCCATTTGTACGTACATAAAACATATTGCAATGCCTCGCAGGAATGCTTATTAAAGACCACTTATCCATAAGGTACATATAAACAGTCACGATCTATTATCGAGTTTATAATCAGTGATTCTTGAATGCTTGGAGAAATGGTCTTCAGGACCGCAGCCCTGGCCCTGCGGCAGAGAAAGCCATTGACCAGAAATGAAAAATCAGTGATTGACAGCAATCATATACGCCACAATTTATTACACTATTCGTTACCAAGTATATTTTAAGATCATTATCAATCAGTTATGTTCCTTCACAGTATCTATAAATAACTCATCAACCTGTTTATAATCGGTTACTTACCCTCTTCGCGGATATATTAAAACAATATGCTACATCATCGCGCTTAATTAAGCAAATATACTCATGCACTATGCTTGCAAAATCAAGGTGTCCCATCATCAGCTTTGCATAAGCTCTCAAGTCCATTCATAAATTCTGTATACACCAATACTTGATATCACGTGCGCATAATTACTTCTTTAACATCAAGTGCTCACAATGACTTACGATCCACCAGGTTACGATAATGTTCTGACAACAAATAACACAGTAAGTGTACATACACAGAAAAATTTCTAAAACATATATAAGCCTGGAACTCAGAAATAACATTTACGAAAAACAAATCCTTCACACATAATTATACAGACGTTCGGGGATGGTTCACTGTGCAATTAATACATCCGAGAGAGAGAGAGAGAGAGAGAGAGAGAGAGAGAGAGAGAGGGTTCTAAACTCATATAAGAACTATAATATAATTTATAATAAAACAGTGTCTCTATGCATTACCTTGTTCTTGGCACTGATAATACTTTCGTAATTTTTAGTTAATTAATCAGTACATAATATGCAACTGCACAGTACAAACTTAATTATACAGACGCTGGTTTCGCGTCGAATCAAGAGAAACCGAAATATGGAAAAGTTTTAGATCTCAGGAGGAACCCTTCTTAAGTCCTTGATGAAAGGGGACCAATAAAATAAGTATAAACATCGAAAGGATAAATACATTTCGAGTAAATTTTTTTCTGAGGAAAATGAATTCAGAAGAAAAGTAAAGTTTGGATTAATAATCAACAGAAATACTAACTTTAGTAGGCAATCAGAGGGAAAAAAAATTTAGTATACAGCTTCACAGGGTAAATATATATAGCATAAACATTCAAAGAAAAAATAAAATTCAATATAAAAATCCAGAGAAAATATAAATTGAGTGTAAACAGTCAGAAGAAAAATAGAACTGAAGAAAACTTTCAAGTCCTAACATTTCCTTTCATAAAAAGTCAACTAGTTTATTCCGTGTCCACCCGATATTAGTAGTAGATTTTCGCAGTGGATCTAATCTCTCAAGTAGCGCCCTAATCAGCCAACTGCACGATAGAAGGTTCGTAAAATCTGAATGAAACCATCAATCAAAAAACAAACGTGAAGCAACAGCCCTCCCCTTCCATTACCCTCTCCCTTTTAATATAGTTCGGGGCGATTTCGCAATCTAAGACGTCGTTTTCTTTATGATCTTCGTTTTCTGTGCGAAAATGAACACCATCAAGAGATGCTACAGTACCTTAGATCTACTCCGCACACGCATGACTCATTTGTTGAAAATGATATTCCTCCTTCCAAAATTTCATCTAACAATATTTTCTAACAGTCTGATTATCTGTCGCAAAATTCTTATTGTTGTTAATGAATATGTCTAAAACAGTACTCTCCAACAGCTTTAGCCTATTTCTAATACATTTCCTCCGAGCTCATCAGCTCTGCTAAATCTTCCCCCTGCTCCAGACAACTCATTTTTCTATTTAAAAAGAATATTTTGCTGATTTTTAAATATCCTGGCAAAAAACTACATCCCTTACTGAAGGTGAATCTCTGAAGAAAAGGTTCCTCCATATTCCCGAAAACCGCATACAGAGGCCTACTGCTTCAAGTCTATTTTCAGAAACGATCTAACTGCTGAATGAGCGACTCAAATCAATTATCCCCATTAAAGATGAGTATGTTTTTTTTTTTTATGCGATCCCAGCTGTCTTAGATAATGTCTCAAAGAAAAATTACCCCAACTGTCTCAGAAACTGTTTCAAAGAAAAATTACCCCAACTGTCTAAGAAACTGTCTCAAAGAAAAATTACCTATTCCTTGTGGCATTATCTCAAAACAACGGTACAATTTCAGAACCTGTCAAGAATGTCATCCCAGATACCTGAGAGCATATCTAAAAAATTCTTTTCTATACTGTCAAAGGCATGTCTCAAAAAATCTCTTCAGTACAGAAGAAGAATGTTCCCAAAACCCCATACCTTCTGTATAAAAGTCGGTCTTAAAAATAGTTTTTCATACTACATGAGTGAATATCTCTGATATATACATACACACATATATATATATATATATATATATATATATATATATATATATATATAATATATATATATATATATATATATATATATATATATATATATATATGATTATATATATTCTAATCAACAAAAGTCACCATTAGGATATATACCTTAACGCATATATTTGATCTGTGCTTTCCTAACTTCGCTAAAAACAGCTGTTCATTTGTAAGCATTTTATTAATTAATTTCTCTAGCATGCTGACGATAACCATGGGCATGTTAATAGTTAACGGAATAAACAAAAAAATCCCTCATGAAGGAGAATAAATGTTAGCGTACGGTAACAAACGATTTGGCCCGTGAGGCATCTGTTGGTGCCCGTATTGTGGTGACGCGGCAGCGCAACATGCCGAAAGAAACATAAATGTCATCATACGGGAAATTACGGAAATTTCAAATCAATATGATAAATGAAAACTGGGAGATGGGTGGTTAGGAAAATAGTATGTGATATTGTCAGCTGGGGCCCTGTGGGCGACAGAATAACTGGAAGACCCAGACCTCCATGAATGGGAACTGCGAGATGGGAGGCTGGAGAAGAGTGCAGATTTGTGGAAAATAAATCTCAGGAAAGACATAAGTGGAGGAGTTTCACAAAGGTCTTTTCAGTCACGGGGGGTTTGGAGCGATGGTGATGATGAAGATGGTTTACCATCCATCTGCTTGTAAACCGTGAACCCTACAAGCGTTCTTTAGAATACTGGATTTTGCTTTGAAAGATAGTAAATTATCCTAGTGCCCTTACCTTACCCAGGTTGGCCTAATTCTTAAAGGATTCGCCCCTTGAAAGATGGGAGATAAATCCAATAGTATACTTGGCAGTGGAGGGAAAAACAGTCAGTGAACCAAACAGTTATTGGAGTATTGAAGTGATAATCATAATAAATGGAATCAAAACTGCGAGATTCGGAGGGCGTTTGGTTTTAGGTTACTGACGATTTTGCCGAACAAACAGGTGGTGGTGACAATATCGATATAACCGGAGAACTGTGAATATCTTCGGCAAGAACGTTACGCTTTTTACAAACTGTCACGGTTGTTCATTCAAACAATCAGAAAAATGATAG
>NC_089793.1:15810323-15825323 GCF_040412425.1 Macrobrachium rosenbergii | reverse complement strand
GTCACGCATCTTTACGTCACGTATCTTCTTTAATATTACTGTCAGATCAAATGTATTATTATCACCGTGCGCATTACAATGTCAGCATTTCAGCCGTATGGAACATAGCTTCAGTCATACCTTGCATATCAATTCATATGTATACATTCATCTGTCAACAAACACAGATGATTGTGTGGTGACCTCTGTTTTCGTTCGCCTGGTGTCAGGCGCTACATTTCCGCTCGCAAGAGTTACTGACCTGTCTGTTTGTTGTCTAAATAAAACTTGCGGGCTGCTCTATGAGCAAGAGCCCGTGCTGGCATAAAGTCAGCTTAATCAAAAACAACAAAACATCTGAATAAATCAGTAAGCTTGTAGACGCTGATTCTTACTCACGCCTTCGCTACAATATAACATATTTGATAACAGAAAGAAACTGATTTAGTCGCGGCCCTTTCTGGGTACCTTCAGTAATTCATACAATGTCTACAATTCCAATTATTTTCTGTTTTCCATGGTGGCTTATTGTTGTCCGGATGCTCACACACTTTCCCACTGGTCACGTTGCTATGAAAGCGTCTTTGTCTTGTTTTTATATTGGTAACTTATTATCTCCCCACTGAAGGTTATGCTTTTTTTCGATTTTGTCTGTTTGTTATAAAAAATAAAAAATAAATCAGCGTGGATTTTGACGAAAACCTGACCAAACGTGGCAGTTCTGGGAGAGAGAGAGAGAGAGAGAGAGAGAGAGAGAGAGAGAGAGAGAGAGAAAGAGAGAGAGAGAACTCTTTTTTTTTTGGGGGGGGAGGAAAGGATTGTACTGTTCAATCTTTTCGGATATTGAAGTTGTGTTGAGAATATGTTTTACAAGGTCTTGATATTTAATGAACTGTGTTATCGGGTAGGACAGGTGTGAGTGGTAGGTATTGCATTTTGGAGATGGGGATATAATAATAATAATAATAATAATAATAATAATAATAATAATAATAATAATAATAATTATAATAATAATAATAATGAGTTATGTTGTGTGTGTGTTGTGTTACTGTTGTTGTTGTTGTTGTTGTTATTGTTGTTGTTATTATTATTATTATTATTATTTTATTATTATTATTATTATAATTACTAAAATACTCAGAAATATGTACAGCACTGGCAGAAAATACGGCGGGCAAGGTCATTCTTACTTTAAAAAACACTGGGTCATTGTTGAACAAAGTGAATTATTAAGACGTATATCTAAAGAAAAAAAATTAACCACAAAGATATTCTACACTCTGCAAAATATTTTTGTATGACAACTGCAGCACCTAACACACGGTAGCAAATAAACGTTCCTTATCTCGGTGTTTGGAAAGCAAACACAACAACACCCTGGACTGGATTTACATCCAGTTTTATAACATTATATACAACCATCGCATTAAGGTCAGGAAAGCTAGATTTTTTTCTTGGCTGTATCTAAACTTTTCATCCAATTCCGACGTCGAGTATTTTCATCACCTCTCAAATAATCGATGGTACTTATAATCTAGTAATATTTCTAAGAACAAATACACGTCTTGGAGAGCTCTTACAATTACAAATGATACAACTTTGCAAAAAATAACTTCAACTTGAGTATTAAATCATCTGAACACCATATTCTTCGGAAGCTTGAATTTCAAGTCAATGACCTCTGTAGGATTGTTCCATATGAATACGTTTCATCTTCTGAATAATAATAATAATAATAATAATAATAATAATAATAATAATAATAATAATAATAATAATAATTCACCTCCGTTATCAGAATTTTGTATCATCCTCATTTGTTCCTTCCCGAAATATATACAATACATCTTCATATCTACTGTTTTCTTTTTTGGTGCAAATCTTGACAGGACTGTATGACAGGGAATTTGCCTTGTCAAGGACCCCTCCCTCTCATTCCATTTTTCCAAAGACAACTTTCGGTTGTTTTGAAAAGTTCAGTCCCTCCTTCCCTCCTACTCATCACAAGAGGTACCGCAATGCCCACCAGCCTGGCCGCTCCCAAACTTGTTTTCTTCAGTCTAATTTTTCCCCATTTCTGGATACATGTGGACAGGAAATGGCCCATCTCATCGATGACAGGGCTTGGGAACCGTCAGTTTATATCTATGCTTCTTCCTTCTGTGTATACCTAAGAGTCAATGAACGAACAGGTACTTGCACTTCGTGGGAACAACAGTTGCATTTCCAAAAAGTAAAAGTAGGTTTACTATAAAAGTATCGGTTCAAAAACCTGACCCTGATTTTATCCTTTTTTAACCTAAAGCATTAGCCCTTTTTTTTTATCTTTTTATTCTTCTTTGCCGTGTTGCTTGAAGACGAGCCTGTAAGGGATCGGAATGCCCAACGACGCGCCAACTCAGGCGAGGTCGATAAGATATACTTGAGGATCGAGTTAAGGATCGATATAATTTTGACGACCACCTCCTTGAAGACTTTTTACATAGTAATGAGAGAGTTTAGAGAACAATAGCTATCATCAGTGAATATCGGGATAGCAGCTTTCGATTCTGTGATGAACTAAAAGCACCAGTTACCGGTAATCTCGGGGATATAAGTCAGCTGAATTTTTTTATATCTATATTCAAAGCGCTTTCCGAATAAGACATTATACCGAGATATATACATACTTAAATATATATGTGTATATATACATATATAAAACAAAAACATACATACATACACACATATAAACATATATATATATATTATATACATATATTAAAAGTTTGTGTGTACGATAGGCATGTATACTAATACATTACTGACATAAAATAATATTTAAATATATATGGCATGTAACATTGCATCTCTAAGTTGGATGCTTATGGAATTAGACATTAATCCAAGACCGGAGTGTGCTTGCTCGTATGACATTCACATGCTAATACCAGAGAATACATTTAATCATATATATAGAATAAATATATATAAATATATATGTACACATGTATGAATACATAATGAAGTCTACACATTAATGTGTAATAAACTTTCGAGCGACAGAAAGGACTTCTCGCTAAAGCCACTGGCAACTGGTCGGTGTTGTGGCCAGATGGCAGCACCTCTGACCAGGACCCGGTTTCGTTTCTCTCGCTATAATTGCCATCACATTAATCGTTGACAAATCTGGTTACAATTAGTTCTGAGACAGAATGGCATAAATCGAGCCACAGACATTCTGGTCGCTTCCAGATAGTAGTTATAAATGGGAGGAATAATTCGAAACCCGGAGAAGGCTGGGAGACAATTTCATTTGGACGGACAGCAGTTTTTAATTTTATATACATACATATATATGTGTATATATGTATTTTTTTTCAAAATACAGTTAAGTTTTGTGCTAGTTAGTTACTGTTATTTGGTTTTAATCTTTTGACCGTTGTATTTCATTTTGGTCTTACTATGAGTGTGTGGATTTTTTTTCTCTATTTTAGCGCTAACAATGGAAATTTAATTCTTGAAATGCGGGGTGAGGTAGATGAGTGTAGATAAATATGTGAGAAAAAATATTTACATTTTATATATATGCATTCTTTAAAACCGCTCAAAGAACTGGATTTCCATAAGTATACCTGATTACATACTTATTTTACTACAGTATATGAAATTTTTTATCACCGTGATTTATATACAATCATGAAGCTACAAATGTCTAATATCGAATTCATGCTACCTCGTATTTCCGTTGGAGAATTGTCGCCGAAGGGGAATTTGTAAGTGATAAATGTCGATATTAAGCGACATCTGTATATGATACTACAGTATATATTGATGTATATACAGTATATATTATATTTATATATGTATGTATATATATATATATATATATATATATATATATATATATATATATATATATATATATATATATATATATACGTAAATAAATCATCTCAAAACACACTAAGCCCTCTTGTAATTTATCCTAACCTTTTCATTATTCTACTTCTTACCTCCACACAATTTTCGCCGTATCAGTCATTTTTACTGCACATCATTACACACGAAATCTATCTCAACAGCTTCAGACTTCTTCTTTTTAGGAGTATTCAATATCCAAGTTTCACTTGCTAAATTCCTTCCAACATCCATATCATTTACCTCCAATTATCTACATGAACAAACCAGTCACATTATTCTACTATCTAAACAACACTGAACCGATTCACCACAACATTATTCCTGCACACAATCACTTGTAATATTCTATTCTACAAACTCATTCATCTTCCCTAGTTTCAGCAGGTTCTCCTCACTACACAAGATCTACACTATCACCAGCTAATATCTACCGCTCACATACCATCCAAGACCTCTTTTACTATTCAACACCTACTTCTCGTGTCTTATCTCTGACTCCTTAAATCACTCCATCCATAAAGTATTAAATAACCAAGGAAACATCACACATGTGGCTGGTACCCATTTTTACAAGGCAATTGTTCTCCAGTCTTACAGTCTCAATAATTATCTTCCAAACCATAACTCACAACATTCACACTGCCCATGCTTCATCTGGTCAGTCAATTTAAAACTGATTACTACCAGGCTGGCCTTGGATGTAACTAAGGCTTAGAATACTAATACACTGTCTCAAAGCAGAGATGCATCTAATGGAGTCCTGTCAGGACCTTGGTGAGCCAAAAGCTCCTAATGACTGAAGAGTCTCTGCAAAAACTAGGTGTACATGTACATATATATATATATATATATATATATATATATATATATATATATATATATATATATATATATATATATACTATCTATATATGTATATATATATATATATATATATATATATATATATATATATATATATATATTACTAACAGGACCTCATTTGAAACTGGGTGGTATCTAGCGGAGTTATTTATTAAAAAAAATTACAGGCTTTCCAGAACTAACATTCCTCATTGTCAAGTCTCAAGTGAGGTTCTGTTAGTAACTGCATTAATGCATACAACAATTGTGTAAGTGATATATATATATATATATATTTATATATATGTACTATAAATGATAAATATATTATATATATATATATATGACTGTTGAAAAATGATAAAAGATTTGACTGTATGTGATTTTCAAGTTTTGGAAGAGTAATGAGCAGGAAAGTACTGGCTAGATGGAGCGAAAAACATACGCCTTGATTAGATCCAAATCTATCATCAAGAAAGCCCAAGAATGCAGACATGATCCAGATGGATTACGCGACTGGTACAATAACTGTTGTCTTGGTTTTCTCTTGAGCCACCCCATTTTTGTGGAAATGTCTAGCAACTGCAATTGCATATATATATATTATATATATATATATATATATATATATATATATATATATATATGTATATATATATATATATATATATATATATATATATATATATATATATATATATATATATATATATATATATATATATATATATATATATATATATACATACACAGTATACACACACATATACCGTGTGTATGTATATATATATATATATATATATATATATATATATATATATATAATACATATATACATAACATGTGTATGTGTAGCAATTATAAATGCTGAAAAGTTTTTTTATACTGAGACAATGCCCTATCTTCTCCAGTGAGAATCTTGAATATCAATTTCTTTCTGCTTTTCTCCTTCAGAAGAATTTCTGAGAATGGTGCAAGACGACATGGGGAAAAGAATACAGAACTTGGGGCTATGCAGCCAAATCATAGGACCACATGACCCCATGATTATACTCTCCAGCCCCGGCGAGTTGACACGAAGCATGCTATTTTGTGAGACATGCTTTACAATTCATCTGGAGTCCGTTCACCTCGCGGCTATCATACCTTAACTATTAAGTGAGGAATGTCAAGAAAGGATGTAAGGAAATCGTGGAGCACGTGGGTCTGCCATTCTAGGAATTTTCAAATTCTGAGGTCGGAAAATAGTATTTAAAAATAGTGCTGAATAAACGCGTTTTCACTCAATACAAGAAACTCTCTAGGACTGATTCTAATTTCTTGTTATCATAAAACATTCTAACAGCACGGTGTTTGGTAATTAAATTTACGAGATGCAATACAAAATTCAACAAAATTCTAAGGAGTTCCTTTTAAAGTTCAGAAATCAACCCTCTTATTTTCGAATCTTACGAACAAAATTCACTGCTAATATGCGGCTTAACTTAATATCCCAGCAGCAAGAAATTATCCGAACAAGCTCAATATCATTCTGTGAAATACACAAAAGGAAGAGAGATGGAGTCAATGA
The DNA here is from genome assembly GCF_040412425.1 of Macrobrachium rosenbergii. NCBI lineage: Eukaryota > Metazoa > Arthropoda > Malacostraca > Decapoda > Palaemonidae > Macrobrachium > Macrobrachium rosenbergii. The sequence goes on along the minus strand of NC_089793.1, from coordinate 15,819,025 downwards.
AAAATAATTAAGAAGTGATAGTCAAAATTAGACACAAAAGAGAACATATGCAACATAAGGTCATGGCCAAAAAAAAAAAAAAAAAGAAAAAGAAAATAGATCAAATAAACTGTAACCTGTCACAAAGGTCGACCATCGCAGTTCAACCAAAGGTGGACTCATTTTTTCTGTCACAAGTGACGGTCAAGTGATTATGATGATACGAATGTAAAATATTTCCAATTTCTGTTAACTGTACGGTACCGAACCTGGCCGAGAGAGAGAGAGAGAGAGAGAGAGAGAGAGAGAGAGAGAGAGAGAGAGAGAGAGAGAGAGAGAGAAATAACTTGGGCCCAAATGAAGGAAAACTTGAATTAGAGAAATTTGAGATTCTGCATTAGTAGTGTGTTGCAGAGAGAGAGAGAGAGAGAGAGAGAGAGAGAGAGAGAGAGAGAGAGAGAGAGAGAGAGAGAGAAATAAATAACTTGGGCCTAAATGAAGGAAAACTTGAATTAGAGAAATTCGAGATTCTGCAGTGGTAGTGTGTTGTGTTGCAGTTCAAGAGAGAGAGAGAGAGAGAGAGAGAGAGAGAGAGAGAGAGAGAGATTACAATATGACCTAAACAGACTGATACGCAGGTACGGCCGCCTTCATCCTTTTTTTTTATTTTTTTCTATTTTTTGGCAATAGTCCGATAGTTTAGCCGACGATGGCTGATTAGTATTCGAGGCAGCTAATTCATACATATCATCCGTAAAATTACATAGTTTTACGGACCAAGCGATCTCGGATACGTTCTAGTGCTTTGCTGACCCATGATCTCTGGAGTGGATGATGATGATGGAAGCTAGTGTGCTCTAGTTTGATCTGCCTAGAGATGTGCTCCTAGATATGCGAATTTTAGACTAGATTGTGATCTTGAATGTCATACCTGTCATGTCAGATTCTTTAAAGAAAGTGTGTGCGGGGCTTTTAATATACTACTTACATTTCTTTGTTTTTTTCGTTTACTAAAATTTTTTTTGGCATACATCAAGGCTTTAAAAGCATTTACAAATAAATAGAATCGCTGGTCACGTTTTACCACATCCGTATGTGATTATATTAACTACAATTCTTAACTTCTCACATTTTAAGGATACGCTCGTCTCTACAAAGCCTAAGATCCAAATGGAAGAATTTGAAGATATTCTGACGTCCGTAGCAGGACTAGAACCCGGATGCCGGTTCGAATCATGCTACGGACGTCAGAATTTATTCAAATTCTTCCATTTGGGTCTTTACAAGTATTTGAGGTCACTTTGATTCACGCTTAAAAAAAATAAACGTTCACATTTACGAACTTTAATTTCGAATGTCTGGTACGTACCCTGTACACACATACACACACACATATATATACCTGTATATATATCTAACATATGTAATTTTAATAACTTTCATATACACATATACAGTCATATATAATTTATATATAAATATATATATATATTTATATATATATATATATATATATATATATATATATATATATATATATATATATATATGTGTGTGTGTGTGTGTGTGTGTGTGTGTGTGTGTGTGTGTGTACTGTATAACCACTGTCACATTCAGATTTGAACTTAACAAAAAAACCGACAGTTAAAAACACCTGTAACGTTCAAAAAACATAACAGTAACGAGATAACAACAGACTATTAAAACCACCTCCGAGTCTATCGCCAGTTTATCGTAAGAAAACATAAATCGCCGACGCATGACGACCAATACAGCCGAACGTGATTGAGTAATCGCTCAAATCACACATGCCGCAACGAACTCGAACATGATTGACAAGTTCTGGTCGCCGGCATTGTGGACGCAGCCGCCAGCGAAAGGTGCTGTGTCATCTATCTTGGCTCCTGCGTGAACGGGAGACTTGAACGCTTTCAGCAAATTTAATTAAGTCTGAAAGAAATTCATCGTGCAGTGATAAATTACTGAAACACTGCTGTGGATAATTGTACAATTCCAGCCCAATGTAATGACCGTTTCATATATATATATATATATATATATATATATATATATATATATATATATATATATATATATATATATATATATATTGAAACGTCATGATTTTAGCTGGAATTATATTTATCCACAGCAATGTTTCAATAATAAATCACTGCACGATGAATTTTTCTAAATATATATATATATATATATATATATATATATATATATATATAATATATATATATATATATATATATATATATATATACGTAATACATACATACTATATATATAAATATATAAATATATATATATATATATATATATATATATATATATATATATAGATATGTATGTATGTATGTATATTAAGCTTGATATATATAAGATGTACAGTAAGATTCTTATTGAGAAAGTGATGGAGATAATACAAGCACTGATAAGTGAAGAGTAATGTGGATTGTTGACAATGTGTGGAGACAATAGAGGGGGTGAATGGTTCAAGACTGTGTTGGGAAACAGAATAGGGAATAAGCTCCATGTGGTATACGTACACTGGACGTGATAAATATGACACAATATGACACAACTGGAGATGGAATGAGATGTTTTACTAATAAAAGAGAGTCATCATGAAAGAGATGGAGTGACAGTTTTGGTAGGAGTGTTGGGTTTCCATGCAGTGTTGGGTTTCCAGTGTTTTTACTTGATAAGATGGGAGGAATAATACAGTCATCATGAAATAATACAGTGTTGAGTCTCCATGGCTGTTGAACACATTGAGGAATTTGTTGCCGGCTGTTGAAAACATTTATGGGAGTGGAATAATGTGTTTCTCCATGGCTGTTGGTGTTTTGTATCTGTTGACACATTATAGGAATAATGTGTTGAGTCTTCATGGCTGTTGAACACATTTATGGGAGGAATAATACAGTGTTGGGTCTTGAACACATTCATGGGAGGAATAATACAGTGTTGGGTCTTCATGGCTGTTGAACACATTTAGTTTCATGGCTGTTTCCAGAACACATTTATGGGAGGAATAATACAGTGTTGGGTTTCCATGGCTGTTGAACACATTTATGGGAGGAATAATACAGTGTTGGGTCTCCATGGCTGTTGAACACATTTATGGGAGGAATAATACAGTGTTGGGTCTCCATGGCTGTTGAACACATTTATGGGAGGAATAATACAGTGTTGGGTCTCCATGGCTGTTGAAAACATTTATGGGAGGAATAATACAGTGTTGGGTCTCCATGGCTGTTGAACACATTTATGGGAGGAATAATACAGTGTTGGGTCTTCATGGCTGTTGAACACATTTATGGGAGGAATAATACAGTGTTGGGTCTTCATGGCTGTTGAACACATTTATGGGAGGAATAATACAGTGTTGGGTCTTCATGGCTGTTGAACACATTTATGGGAGGAATAATACATGTTATGGTAGGAATAATACAGTGTTGGGTCTTCATGGCTGTTGAACACATTTATGGGAGGAATAATACAGTGTTTAGGTCTTCGTGGAGGGAGGATAATACAGTGTTGGGTCTTCATGGCTGTTGAACACACATTTATTTATGGGAGGAATAATACAGTGTTGGGTCTTTGTGGCTGTTGAACACATTTATGGGAGGAATAATACAGTGTTGGGTCTTCATGGCTGTTGTGGGAGGAATAATTTTGAGTCTCCATGGCTGTTGAACACACATTTATGGGAGGAATAACACAGTGTTGGGTCTTCATGGCTGTTGACAGTGGGAGAATAATACAGTGTTGGTCTCCATGGCTTGTTTGTTATGGGAGGAATAATACAGTGTTGGGTCTTCATGGCTGTTGACACATTTATGGGAGGAATAATACAGTGTTGGGTCTTCATGGCTGTTGAACACATTTATGGGAGAATAATACAGTGTTGGGTCTTCATGGCTTATGAACACACATTTATGGGAGGAATAATACAGTGTTGGTCTCCATGGCTGTTGACACATTTATGGGAGAATGTGTTTGAGGTCTTCATGGCTGTTTGAACACACATTTATGGGAGGAATAATACAGTGTTGGGTCTTCGTGGCTGGCTGTTGAACAACACATTTATGGGAGGAATAATACAGTGTTGGGTCTCCATGGCTGTTGAACACATTTATGGGAGGAATAATACAGTGTTGGGTTTCATGGCTGTTGAACATGGGAGAATAATACACATTTAACACAATTATGGGAGGAATAATACATGTTGGGTTTCCACTGTTGACATTTAAGTCATACATTAAGTCAGGGAAGCTAGGAGAATTTGGTAGAAATCTGCAGGGATTAAACAAGAGATCACGACTCGAGTGTGGATTGGCCGAGATTTTCTGGTGATTAAAGGTAGTTGCTAATGGTTAAGGCAAGCAGCTCTAACTAAGGAAAGAGTCAGAAAATATCTATACTAGAAGAAAGATGAAAGTGAATATAACCAAGAGTAAGATTACACATGAGCACTGCAAGTAACTATGGATGACAAAGACAAAATACAACAGACTTTGGAAGTATGGGAGAAAGAGTGAACCACAGAAAATATTCAAGGCGAGGAGAGTAGCAAGAGTTCTTGAAAATGCTTGAAAAAGAAGTATTTTAAGGAAGCTACAATAATTAAGAATATAGGAAGGGAACATTGAAATCGGATTTGTTGAGAGGCAAGATTAGCGGAATACCGAGAAAACGCATTTTCCTTCCTTGAAAGAGGTACCGCCAGAAGGGTACAGCCTACAGTTAATCAGTCAGTCTTCAGGGCTGACGTTGCAAGCCCATACCATTTGCTTTCATCTCAGCTAGATGGACTAGTGACTGGAATGCCTGGAAAGAACCACAGACCAGACAAAAGCAAAGCGAGATGGAAAAAGTTAATAATTGGACCGATAATCAAATTCCTTATTCAGGCACGAAAGGATAATTTACAAAAAATAACGAGGTCTCAACTATATGGAAACGATAAATTTGCCTCTCGTAAAATGGGAATGTACCTCTAAGGAATACAGGATCTTCATTTTTTTCTCTCCATCACACGATGTCTCCTCCTTCCTCGGTTGTTCGACTCCATCAAAAAACATATCGCCATTAAATATAGACATATGAAATATTAACATCATCAGTTTTTCTCACTAGGATTCTTGCCAGTTTTGATACTTTTTCCTGAGATAAATGTCCATTGTTAGGAATTCCTCAGTTAATGGTCCCAGTTTGCGTTGATACGATGGCTTACTCTGAGCCAACCCCCTCCCCCAACTTTACCCCTTACTTTGACTCTTTAATGTTTAATACATTTCAAGCCCTTATATTTACGACTCATTTTGGAACTTACGTTTACTTATTTTGTATATATTCGTGTTTATTTGGTCATAGTTATTTATTTTCACTCCAATCAATATACTTCTCTTCACCCGACTTTTTTTCTCTGTACCACATAATAGCACTGTACTCTGGCGAAGCTTCCTTTCTTAAGTGATAATCTTTGTTGTTTTCCATATGAATGTCTGCATTTAGTGAATAATAATAATAATAATAATAATAATAATAATAATAATAATAATAATAATAATAATCTTCAATGTTTCCAACGTAGCATATCGCAAAGAACCCCTGTGAAATTCCGCCACTCATGTCTTTCCTGTGCTTAATCTCCCACAATCTCTGCTATCTCAAGCCTACTCTTCTATGCCCACAGAAGTCCGGCTTACTCTAGCACGTGCTACTCTCCCCGCGGTTGTGCGAAGGACATGTCCAAGCCACCTCCATCTGTATTTCATCATTATCTCAAATACATATGGAACTTTGACTTTCACTGATATGCCATGAATCACGTTTGTATAGCAATACACATCATATTAGACTTATGAATAATAATAATAATAATAATAATAATAATAATAATAATAATAATAATAATAATAATAATAATAAAACAATAAACTCAACTACAGTGATGGCGAACTATAATAAATGCTTTTGTCCTGATAATCGGGGTTCATTATCACAGGAGATCAGTCTATACTATTATATTAAAGCTTAAACTGTATCTTTTATTGGCACTTTTTTCTTAACCGTACTATTAAGGTGTGCGGTTGTGAATGCGTTTGACTTCATGGTCTGTGTTCAAGTTGGATCGATTCTCTGCTGATAAAAGAAGAAATTTATGTTTAATACAAACCTTTATTGCCTTCGGGTGCTTACGAGCAGTCTCATTCTGCAGAATACAAGCACTCAAGCTCACTGGAGTGAATACAAACACAGCTTACTTTTGGTGCTACTTATTTTAAGATCAGAAATCAGATATTAAAAACCAAGTATCACTTGTTCCAGAGCGCCAAAATTCTCAACTGAATTCGTCCCAAGACAAAACCTTTATTTTTTTTTCTCTTCGTCCCGCCGGTCTACGGTGTCAGTCAGGGCTATGTTACAGCCTCCTAACACCTTGTTAAGTATCATTCTCAAGTTTCTTACTGCGGGTTAATCTCCTGCTGGCGCAGTAGCAGCAACGCGTGTGCTTTGCCGGGCTCCGTATCTCTGCCCCATCGGGAGCAGCTGCGCCGTCGCCTTGATCGTCTGTAGATATTTGGGCGAGGAGTCGTTTTGGGTGAACTTCGTTAAGGCCAATAAGACGACGCACGCACATGTTTTAGATTGGTGTGGGTCCAGATCGGATGTCCCCTCCCCCCCACCCCTATCTCCATTCCCCTATCCCGTGATCATTCCCCAAAACCTCACCATCAGGGAAAAATGTGCTAATTCATGGTGCTTCTTTTGCAAACTCTTTCACTGAACTGCAGATTGTTTATTTATTTTCTTTTCTACGTTTTCTATATATATTTTTTTCACATTCAGACTGTGGAATGTACTTTTATGCTTAGTCTATTAAAATGTTTACTAAATAATAATAATAATAATAATAATAATAATAATAATAATAATAATAATAATAATAATAATAATAATAATAATAATAGGCGGAACCTAACCTCGACATGACTAAATGTAGTGCATTTGTAAGCGCCAAAAACCAAAAAAGTAGAGGAAAATATAATGAAGTCTATTATATCGGTAAGGCCATCTTGGCTTTACATTCACCCCGAGTTCAGGTTTTAGTAACAAGAATCTGGGTTAATTTATTGATTGCCTGGTGGGCTTTATTTGAGAGAGTTAATTCATCTTAAGTGATATTTAACGGTACCGAAAACAACAAACAATTCAACAAAATATTTTCCTATATTGCATTAGTAATAATACTTTGAAGCAAATCAATTAGGTATCCATCATAATAACTGTAAGGATATTATAAAGACAATAAAAAAAGCAAAATATAAGTTTTGTATATATATATATATATATATATATATATATATATATATATATATATATATATATATATATATATAATATATATATAAAATTCTAAATATAATGAATATATAATTATAACACATTACACACGTGTTCTAAATATATATAATTTATTATATATATATATATATATATATATATATATATATATATATATATATATATATATATATATGTGTGTGTGTGTGTGTGTGTGTGTGTGTGTGTGTGTGTATACATAAACTACTGCATAATTCACAAGAAAATGGCGGTGTATTTTAACGCTCAAGCGATGTCAGCGTAGCAAGGGACTTTATTTACGACGGGAGAATAACATATGAGCCAATATATTAAGGCTTCCTGGTCCTTTTTGGTTGCCAAGCACGCCCAAATGAACGGTCTGGGACGCTCATTACTCAAAGGGAAAATCACCATCTTTGGCCCCGAATCTATAATGAAGGAGACAAAACAAGACGTTTTTCCGTCAGAAATCATCGTTCGGAAGCACCCTCCCCCGGGGGCCCCATCTTAAAGAGGTCCCTCACCGCTAACGAGGGGGGATAACCGATTGTCATTTTCCCGCAACTTAATGAAAATTTATGGCCGTCATTAAGGGAATGGAGTCAACATCGGCCACAGTTTATAAATAACACGTTACGAAAAACCCCGTGGCCAGCGAGTGCTTTCAGCTTTCCTGCACTGGATGATGAGCAGTGCCGTGTAGCCTATGTAAGGTATCATTCACATGAAATAATAAGGAACAAGAAATATCTCATATAGTTATTTCAGTGATTGTTCCAAAAACAGTGGTTTTCATTGTTGATATATTTATATCCAGTATTTCAGGAACTACTTTATGACGTTATATTACAAGAAATTCCCTTAGAGGCAGTAGTTCCTTGTTTGAGCATGTATTTTCGGATGAGGCTGCTAGCCCCATATCCTACTCCACCCCAGTTGAGGCTCAACACAGTGCACAGTCATCTAATTACCAAGTATAGGCTATCATGTAAATATTTATAGATAAAATATGTATATTATGTATGTATGTGTATATATCATGTATATATATTATATATAAAATATATATATATATATAAAAATACATAATACCACATAAGAATGTAAAAAGTATATTATACATAACTATATGTATATATATTACATTATATATATATATATATATATATAGTATATGTATATATATATATATATATATATATATATATATATATATATATATATATATATATATATATATATATATATACATATATCACCATACAGCAATAAAAACAATTACCCATTTGACTACGATGGCGGGGATGTGTCTGAATTCGAGAGATAGATGTACGTAA
>NC_089793.1:15747823-15805323 GCF_040412425.1 Macrobrachium rosenbergii | reverse complement strand
TAACCAGAGAGAGAGAGAGAGAGAGAGAGAGAGAGAGAGAGAGAGAGAGAGAGAGAGAATCATTTTAAATAGTGATGGAAAACCTTCCAGTCTCATTTTCGTTCAGTACCTTTGAAATGCTACGCTCCGTAACCAGAGAGAGAGAGAGAGAGAGAGAGAGAGAGGATCGTTTTAAATAGTGAAGAAAACCCATCCAGTTATGATCATTTTCTTTCGGTACTTTTGAAGTTTTACTTAGCGTACTATATGTTATGGGAAATGACCCGAATCATTTTCTCAAAATCTTCCAAGAAAAAAAAAAAAGATGTCTAATTTTCGTGAAACAGATAACGCAAACTTAACTGGAAGTAAAGTTGATGATTAATTAATTACTGGGAGTTTTCATTTCTAATTTCAAATTTTATTCCTTATCTTTTTCATCTTACTTATATAAAGGAAACCTACTCTCATCGTACGCAATCAGAAGAGATTTCCTCAAGAAAAGGACTGCAGTGGGTGAAATTAACATAATATGAAAACGGATAAAATGGAGCGTATCCCCTAGATTTCATAATCATTGCACTCGTTTATGTATAAATAGTTTGAAATTTGGGACACTGGATTTCAGGGAACTACGTGTCTACAATAAAACATACAAAACTGCAAGGGCTAAGAAAACTGACAGATTGAAAATCGTGTCACATTTTATTTACTTTAGTTAACTCTAGGAAAGAATAGTCGGAGCTCCATTTTTGTGTACTGACTGAGCGGTTCATCACACTGGCATCAAAGATCACCATTATAAGAACTTTATCATATAACCTCTCTATTTCGATTTCTGGAGACTATCTTCATTCCCATTTTATCGAAATGACTTCGTGAACGTGCATTGTAATCAATTTTGTGATCCAATTTCCAATGTAACCCTTTCCTAGTTCTTCGCAATGCGTCACTTCAAGGTCACTTATCTGTGGGTTTTATGGTATTGGGACATAACTGAGTGACAGTCAGTAGTGGTATATATTTAATTCTAAGAATTAATTTCCTGTAAAGATATTTCCGTTTTCAGTTGTTCTTTCATTTTGAGCGGTTGCAGCACACTTATAAAAAGAGAGAGAGAGAGAGAGAGAGAGAGAGAGAGAGAGAGAGAGAGAGAGAGAGAGAGAGAGAGAGAGGTGAATACTTCACAGTGTTTGACCTCGTTTTAAAACTGGGTAGTGAAAAGAGGCTGGAAAAGGATTGTTCTCGGCGTTTGACGTGCTTTGTTTTCTAATCTCTCTCTCCCTCTATCTTTCTCATATTCTAACACACACTGGTCTGCATTTAAACAGAAAGACAGGATGATCTATCATTGGTTGTTGCATCCTATTCTTCGCATGGGCATTAGACAAAAACTAAACAATCACATACACAAACGGCGACGTTCAGAAATGGCTGCTTAATCATGTTGTCATTTTAAGGTTACATAATACATCAGATCTACTTCGCCATCGTCATAAACAGCTTGCGTTGTTAATAGAACACACCCAAAAGATTCTATTGGCATATGTAAAAAAAACACATCATCAAGATTTTTTTTTCAGAGTTAAATGTCAGATATAATAGCCAATTAGAATAAAATCTGGTTCTCCCCTCTCTCTCTCTCTCTCTCTCTCTTTCTCTCTCTTCCCAAAGCCTAAACGCCAGACAGCTAACATCTTTATTTGGGAAGTTAAAACTTATTAGGCGCTCTCGAAGCCGTGTCTTTGTGTTTGCTTTCTTATTTGCCAGAGTGACTGTCTGTTATCCTGAATTTGTTTTCTTATAGTCTTCGCATATCCGCGTTCTGAAGGGTAACGCTTCACCTTTTTTTTTTTTTACTAATATCTTCTCCTTTCTATTCTTATGGCACACTTGTTATTCCCTTAGCACCTCTGTTGTCTTTGCTCCAAGGAGTCTTTTGAGAAGTTTGCTGCCTCGCTCTTTCTCTCTTTGTAATTTGTGAGTCAGCTACGTTTTCATAAACATTTTACCAAGTACAGTGCATCATATGCACAACACCTTTATGCACTGTATAAGTTCACTTGTCCGTGAGCATTTGTACACACACAAACCGAGTTCAAATGAATTTTCATTGCATATGCTCGTGACAGCCTCTTTTCTTCGTTTATTTTTCTTTTCTATTTTTGTTACATAATTTTATTCTCTACTTCTCTATGTCATTTTCCATTCTGTATGGCTGCAGCTTAGCTAATATCATTTATATGTATATAAATATATTATATATATATATATCATATATATATATATATATATATATATATATATATATATATATATATATATATATATATAACTTATATTTATATATATATATATATATATATATATACATGTGTGTATGTGTACAGTGAAGAGGCCGACGGCATCGACAACCTTATACCATATATATATTTCGTAGTTCAAAACAGGGGCAGAGAAAGAACGCAGCCAAGCCACCTAGGAATGGTTAGGTCGTGCACCTCTCGGAGAGCAAAATTTTAAGAAACGAAGAAAATTATTAGTAGATCAAAAATAACAAAGCCTGGACGTAGTCAGAAAGAGAATAATATCATTCCAAAGTCAAAATGCGACTTTCATTGCCGTTTACAGAAATATTTAACAGTTCTACTTTCATGAAAGAATTTGTAACTTTGAAGTAGTACTGAAGCTCGTATTTTGAGCATTAATTTTAAGCATTCACTAATGAATAGCGCCAAATTTGAACTTAGGAAACAAAAGTAGCAGACAGGCACAGAAAAAGTAACGAATGGCCTTCTAATCAAGAAATCTAGAGCATAAAAGTTCTTACGACAAGCTTCTTAAACCTTTATCTGGTCCTGGCTTAATGGGGAAATAGAAGGAAAATTTGAGGTTTTACCATGGAGGATGAGGTGAACCTGCCTTTTAAAATGTAAAATACACTTAAATTTCAAGAACAAAAAAGGGGAGCAAGGAAAAACTCCCAGGTCTGGAAGCGAGAAGAAAGAAACTCCCCGTGCTAAGGACCTCAGGGTGGTGGCCTGGTCTGCATACAAGACCTTCGGGGAAATGGAGAGAGGCTACTCCTCAGGCTTAATGGCTAAATGTCGGAAATAATTACCATAGAGATTTGGCAGCGTGGACAACTTTTAGCAGGCACAAAAAAGCTCTAGAGAAGAGCTAAATGTATGACAATTATCTACGCAATTAGAAGACAAAGGAAAATACATCCAATAATACGAGAACAACCTCCATAACAGGGATGGCTAACTAGTGTGTGGTTTTCGTAATTGATATAGAAAAAGACCTCGCAGCATAACAATACATGTTATTAAGCAGATTTAGTGGTTGGATCTGTGATTTCTCTTCAAAGAACAATCCTAAAATAATTTCGATACCCAGAATGTTGTCAGGAGCCCAGTCCAAATTTCCATCGCACCAAACAGACAACTTGAACGAGAGGTAAAACAGATATGGCTAAAATCCCTGACGTTGGGAGGCACCGAACTTTGCTATGTCATGGGATCTCTATTCAATTATGCTCTCATACCAAAAGCTGATTTACAAAGAAAGAGACGCTTAGGATCGAGTGTTACTAGCAATGGGTACCTGGAAATTGTAAAGATATACCGTACATGACGCCCTGATTCATCGAAAAATGCATGAATAAGATACAGACCTACATTAGGTTAAAAAAAGATCGTTATCGTAGAATACAGTAGACTACAGAGGATCGTTATTGTAGAATACAGTAGGTTAAAAAGGATCGTTATTAGAGAACTGAAACTGAGAAACACAAAAATTGGGATCTGGGCAAATGTTATGTCATCAACTACAGATACCGAGTTATTGGGTGAAAAATTAAAAACAGCTGAATACTTCACAGATGTCAAACGCGATGAAAAAGGGGTGGAAAGAAGGTACCTTAATGAATCTGGCCTTGGAGAAATCCTAAAGGTGGTAGAGCGATGATTACCACGTACTTGACAAAGTGAGAGTAAAGTTTAGATTGAAATACTTCAAATACTGAGGAAGTTAAAGCAACACGGTGGTATCTTTCAAGTCCCTTTTCTTTGTGATGGGCTAAACCAGTCCACGCATCCAAGAGGGCGAACCAGTCCATGTATCCAAGAAGGATAAAAGCAAGATTTAACGATAATGAAAAAAGAAAAAGGAAAAGACGACAGCGGCAAAGACAATTCTGCAAATTCCTTAGTGACTCAGGTCAGATACCTTGTCAGTCTTCAAGGACGCAAGAAAACTACAAACCCTAGGAAGGGAATTTAGGCTAAGCGCTGACCATAGAATTAGAAAGGCTAAAATTGATATATAAAAAACAATGGTATTGCAGAGCGATTTAATGACAGAAAAAAATGAGAGCTAAAGAGCACAGAATATATTATGAGTGATAAAAGGAATAAAGTTGGAGTTGCATTACATCTTAAGAGCATTACCCAGATTACTTCAACCGAATCATTTTTTGACCTGTGCTAGATAAGAGATTTAAAAAAAATATTCACGCAACTTGCGTTAGAAAAAGATATACCTGTTGTTACTCACTTACATACTAACATCTACCTAAGGATGTGGGAAAAGTTCCATCACGTTTCCTGTCATGCATACTAATGAGAAAAAATTGTCACTACAAACTAAGGAAAACAACAATGTCACAATGTCAAACCAGTAAACGAAGAAACAATCCTGCGCTTCAGTACTTTGTAGTAAGCAGCGAAGTTAACGAAGGAAAGGAGCAGTCGAACAAGCTACATTTGAAATGAAGAAAAAGTGTACTTCAACCTTGTGTTCTGTATATCATTCAAGTTTTATTTATTTATTTATTTATTTATTTATTTATGTAATTATTTTTGCTGCATACTCTCACTCACTGCTTCCCTCTTCTTTCTTGGTAAATTTTTTCAATGACACCCAATTATTCTTTTTAGCCAACATTCTCCCCTTCACCCCTCTCCCTCCCCTTCTCTCTCTATCTACTGCTGATGCGTTTCTAGCGTGCGTCGTGTTAGTTTAACCATCCCGGTATTTACATAAATTTCCGACAAAACGATCTCCACTTGTCAAGCGATACCTTCGAAGACTTGAAAATGTGATTAAGTCTGCTTTTCTTAATAAAGTTATTATCGCCTCGCGTCCTCTTGGCTCGCCGATGTTGAAATTCGTTTAACACTAAGTTGAGATGATAGTGACCCTCCAGTTGCAGTCAGAACCCCAATGATAATTTAGGCCTTTCATGGACTGAAGTAAATCGTGGCACTTAGTCATCTGTTTTTGCTCTCTCTCTCTCTCTCTCATGCTCAAGAGGATGAGGGATATTGTCAAAAGACTGGATTCCGAGTTAATCCATCTTCAAACACAAAAGCTGCATCTTTCAGGCATAACAACGTCACAAAAAATTGACGGATGGCGAGGCCAATCCGGCAGCGCCTGACCCAACAGCATGAACTCGTCATTCTGAATAGCACTGATTACCTTACCTGACCGCACATTTTTCTTAATAACTCAATCACGTTTACTGCCGAAGCTCTGAAGTCTACCCCTCCTCCTTCCGCCTTCCCCCTCCCCCAACCTCCAACACCCAAGACGCTGGAAAAACTGCGAGCACGCGCATGCGGAGAAAGAAACATAAAGACAACGATCTTGAAAACTCTCCAAGATGTCCGTCCGCCCTGCGAGAGGCAGAAACGGGTTCATTAAAAATCCAAATGCAGCTGGGTGTGATTCGCAGCCGGCCAAGTTTTGCGGATTAATGAGAGGGGAATTTACAGCCTTTCGCGAGGAGCTAAATAATATGATTAGTCATTTGGATTATTGCTTGGCCTCTGTAGTTCTGATACGCGCCATTAAACGATCTGCAGTCATTACCCGGGAACTCGTTTTCTGCTTAGGTTGATTGCGCTGTGATGATTTCATCGGCCGATACGCACTGGACTTTTTTTTTCTATTTAGCTTTACATGATAAAAAATAAGACAGTAAAGACATAAAATAACAGGTGTAGTACTGATCTCATTAATAGTAAAAGAATTTATGACTCTGATGACCTCTCCTCCGGTTGGTTATTATCGTTACTACCTAAACAGGTTACCAAACAGTTCGCTACAGTAGACTGCGTCTAGTACTTTACCTAGAAATATACGTTCCTTCTAATAAACCAATAGGCTCATTTCTAAAATTTAACGATATAAGAAAAACCTGGGTTACCACAAAAATCGGAATTTTAAATTGCCTTTACTGAAGTGTTAAAAATTTCTTCCGCAATCTTTTCTGAAGCGTGTTTTGACCATCAATGTCAAACCTAACAATCTGGCTATATCGAAGCTGAAAAAGACAAGTCGATAAATCATTTATAATTTTTTATAAACACCGACACACAGACACAGAAATCATAAAATAACGTTCCATAACAGCCATCAAATGGAATTAAATATTAAATGCCCACGATATAAAATCATACATCAATAGCAGAATAAAGCAAAAATCGAGGCTTACAATTTAATCTAGCCTATCCATACCGTAATGAGAAATCAAATAAAACAAAAGAACAAACCAAATAAGTTTAATAAAATGCCACAAGCTCCGAACTAATCTAGAGCCTAAACAGAGCCAAAGTGAGCAGTTAAAGCTCACAAAGGCCAACCACATTACCCAACAGCTTTACGAACTCACGATAGAAAACGAAACGATATAAAATGATCATAACAGCTCGAGATATAAGTAATTCTAATCATTCGAACAAGATTCAGACGTTCCGCTCCTTAGGAGGAATTGGGAAGAGTTAGGGAGGGACCTCTAACCTTTTTCATTATGTCGATGTTATCTCAGTTTTAAAAGCTTAAATAGATCTCGGTCACACGACTGGTACCTACTGGCCTCAGTGTAAATGATATCATGTCCTCTCATTACATCGATGTATCGTTAGGCTTTAAAAACCGAATATTTACAGGGTGTCCCAATAATATATATCTGGACAGAGAGAGAGAGAGAGAGAGAGAGAGAGAGAGAGAGAGAGAGAGAGAGAGAGAGAGAGAGAGAGAGACTCCATAAAACAGATCTGGAACAACTGAGAGAGAGAGAGAGAGAGAGAGAGAGAGAGAGGGGGGGTGCTGCCCCCATAAAACAGATCTGGAACAACTGTGAGAGAGAGAGAGAGAGAGAGAGAGAGAGAGAGAGAGAGAGAAGAGAGAGAGACAAAAAAGATCTAGAGAGAGAGAGACAGAGAGAGAGAGGTGGCCCCCCAAAAAAAGATCTAGAGAGAGAGAGAGGGGGGGGGTTCCCCCGAAAACAGATCTGGAACAATTGAGAGAGAGAGAGAGAGAGAGAGAGAGAGAGAGAGAGAGAGAGAGAGAGAGCCAAAAACAGATCTGGAACAAGAGAGAGAGAGAGAGAGAGAGAGAGAGAGAGAGAGAGAGAGAGAGAGAGAGAGAGTGGCCCCAAAAAGATCTAGAGAGAGAGGGGGTGCCCCCAAAAACAGATCTTGAACAAGAGAGAGAGAGAGAGAGAGAAGAACAATTAAAACTCCCTTTGGTTTTTCCAGTGTACGACAGGACATCACTCCCTAATACAGCACTGCCATATGTTACTGCCATTCCTCGGGGAATAATCAGGACGAAGGAAGCGTTTGATTAAAGCTTCACTCAACGAAATTCGTGATACGTCTAAACAAAGTCAGATGCTTTTCCTTCCCTTGGCAATACAATTATGTCTTCGCCGAGAAAAGGCATCCGGAGTAAGCATGCTGGAGAACAAAGAGATCTGACTGACATCACAACTGACAAGGAAATGTTCGGGCCAACGTTCCACGACCCCTCAACAGCGCATTCCTACATCTGCTTCCCGAGTCCTGACATGGCAGGCAAGGGCAACGTCGTGACAGGCGGCGGGATAGCCACGTAATAATAATAATAAAAATAATACATATGATTAACCACGTTTGTATGTTGCAGGCCAATAGGGACAACGTCGTGACAAGATGAAGGATGTTCCTTAATTATTATTATTACTGTTTAGAAATTGAAATGTTTCATGTAAGACACGACAGACGGGGTAATGGCGTGACTGACTGCTGGGCATTTCTGATATTATTTGGGAAATAGCATTTCAAATTTCGAATTCAAATCGAAAGAAAAACCCTACGGACACGATAAACACTTTTCACCACTGGCAAAAGCTTTTATTGCCATTATTTCAATACATATGTCTCTAGGCAACTGATGGGAGCCCAAAGCAGGTAATATATATATATATATATATATATATATATATATATATATATATATATATATATATATATATATATATATATTATACATATATATATATATATGTATATATATATATATATATATATATATATATATATATATATATATATATATATATATATATATATATATATATATATATCATGCAAATTCTATTTCTCATTTGGGGGTTTATGCTTTAGGAACAGTTGAGCAGATATACAAACATACACATATTTTACAAAATCTATGTATATATTTTTCACCAATCACCTTTTTTCCCTTGGAGGGGATGGCGCAAGAAATGTATATCCTTCTGTATTCTTAGGGAGCTTTTTGGAGTGAGGCTGGTGGGCCCTTTCCTTTTCATCTTGATCCAAAGCAGATGCTAGAACCTATTTGCAACTCGGGAAAGGTAGGACAGGAGCAATCTACAGATCAAGGAAACGTGAACTGAATGCTACATCTACCAACCGTAGTGCCAATTTTGGCTGATTATACTTTATACAAAGTAGGTGGTTGGATTGCCATGTTCCCGCTCTTCTGATGCTTTGCACTTAATGCAAGCTGGAAGGTGGGGTCGCTAACCCCTTATGCCTGTGCCTGTGATGGATGATTGCACCTTGTGATGGCTGGTTGCATAATGTACAAGGTGGGCAGTGGGGTTGCCACATCTCCATGCACCTAGGAGGGCTTACTGCACCTCTTGCAAGGTGGAAAGTGGGATCCCCACCCCAATGCTTAGAATGGCTGATAGCACCTCGTGATCTCTGACTGAACCTCGTACAGGATGGACGGTGGGATTGCTCCATTCCCGCACCTAGATGGGTGATTACACCTTGTGCACAGTGGGTGGTGGGGTTGCCACTCCCCTAGGCCTATGAGGGCTGATTGCAAATCATGATGGCTGACTGCACCTCACTCAAGGTGGAAAGTGGGGTTGCCACACTCCTAGGCCTATGAAGGCTGAATGGACATCACGATGGCTGATTGCACAACATGCAAGGGTGGGCGGTGGGGGTGCCGCATCCCGAGCTTATGATGGCTCGTAGCACCTTGCGATGACTGACTGCACCTGATACAAGGTGGGCGGTCGGGTGACCATATCTAAATACCTATGATGACTAATTGCACCTTATACAAACTGGGATAGCTATGTATAGTACATACATGCTTGCTTAGAACTCCCACAGGTGGAAGGACTTTTATAAGCAGAGCGAAAAGAGAAGCAAACTACAATCAAAGTGAAATTAACAAGCAAAAGGAAAAAACATCAAATCAAAATCTGTGGCATCTATGGGGACCATAAATGGTCAAGAAACTACTGACAAATAGACATTCTTTTTTTTTTCCCCTCACAGATTGTGATCGAAGGATGAAAGCGAATCAAGAATGACAAAGTTGTGGAACTCACATCAATGGGATTCCTCTGCCACTATCAAGCGAATCATAGTTTTTCTTATGGCCTGTCAAATTTTGTATTAAGGCGACAGCCAGTCTGACAGGTTTCTATATAAATATACCACCAATATCGCAGAACTACGCAGATATATACTTTGCTGTAATCAGCTTGTTAAACAGTACCGTGGTAAATATTTTAAAGCCTGTACGAAACATCGTGAAACATGTGTTCTCTCCTAAACTTTCACTAACCCTGGAATTGTAAAAAAAAAAAAAAAAACTCGGCAATAAACGGCAAACGAATCAGAGCGCAATTAAATGTTTTCTTTTAAAAAAAGAGACAAATTTCTGCTAAGAAAACACTGTATAAAATAGTATCCATAAGCAACTGTCATATATGATAGACATACTAGAACCTACGATAAGGTAAAAAATATCTAAAAGTTTCAGAAAATTATATCCATATTCAATGTTCATGTACGAACCTGGGCCCTATAAAAAAAAGTTGTATAAAGTAATAACAATGTCATTTTTATAACTGATAGGGCTACTGGGTCCTATTATATCCAGATTTTCGAAAAATTGCATGATATCTATTTGCAGTTCCTATATATGATTGTAGCGTCTGCAATAAACAAATAATCTCAATTCTTTAATAAAACCACATGCAATTTTTATACATGATATTAGAACTTCGACAAACAACAGATTCCGAAAAATTGTATACAGCAACCACTATACACAATATTTTGATACGACGCGTAGAAAAATACCCAGAACAAACGTCTCTGTGATAAATGAAAACACAGGAAGTGTCCGAGGGCCAAATCCTGCCAATTGAAGGCACAAGAAAGTGTTTATCTGTATACACAAGAAGAGCCGAGTCACGCATAAACTTCTACCAGCCTGGATGAGGTGCTTGAAACAACAATAAATGTTTTCTCAAAACAATGCCTGTCTATAGACACTCGCCTCTTTCGTCTTCTTATTTTTGCTTGGAAGCAGCGCAGATTTTCTGTACGTCTTGCTTCTCGAGTTGCCTTGACAAAAAATATACGTGATGTCGAAAGAAATATAATCGTTAATGCCCAATATAGATACCAAAAAGTTAATAAAAGAGTCTAAAAATATATCACCTGTATATAAAATGTGGTGAATGTACCAAACATATGCATGACAAAAAATAAAAAATAGATATAAAAGGTCTCTGAGAAACACCACTAAAAGGGATTAGATGCTGTCAATAACATGGAAGCAAGTCACGGATCTCGACAGCTGCAGAAGACAAAACTCCGCCCGTTGCAATTCGTGGACGGAATTTTTCTTAATAAGAGGAAGGAAAAGAAAAGACTAACCCTTAAATAACGAACGAGTCCAAGCAAAGGGAACGTTTTCTTTCCTTCTCTTCTAAGTGCAATTGTTGCAAAGAGAAGTTCACTTTTCCATTCCATCAAATATTCCTAGATCGATAAAGAGTTTAGTTTTAGGAACACTTTCGGTTTATGACCAGTGAAAGAACACGACGAGTTGTACATTATCGCTAAATCGAGGTTTCTCCCAAGACATTTAATCTGTTGCGAAATATCAATTTACAATCATGTTGCTCTTGGAGAGCACTCGGTTTTGATTATTTCCTACTTTTCATAACGAACAAGCATTCCTGAGTAAAAAATAAAATAAGTTTACCCTGCTACAATACTATAAAAACCGAAGTACCCAACACATGCCACTACAAAACTAGCAACCGTTACATGCAAATAAGAGGAATTTACAACCTGCGTCACAGATTTTGAAACGAGATTCGATTAATGGACCTTTCAGGTATAAGGAATACTAACAGGGATGAGTCCTTAAAAACTCGGTAGGGTAAGGTAATTGGCACCTATGCATGAAGTGCACGAACGCATTGGCAATATAAAAAACGGTACTTACGAACCGACAAGGTTGCGCATGCATTCCCAATCAGTTTTCGTGGTCATTTAGGCGTACCGTGGCAGTGGTGTGATCGGGGATTTTGTGGGACTTAAGGCGTTCCCATTCCGATCGTATGCCCCCACTTGTCAGCACTCGTCAAATATAACAAAATGGTCTCCATTTTGCATGGCGATGAGAAGCGTGTTGACGTACTACTTTCCGAGACGGGCGCACATACTGTATTCTCTGGAAAGTCTCGTAAAGCAATCATCAAGGATTTTAAGGTTTTGAGAAATCTATGGCGTGCGGTGACAGGCATGTAGATCATTGCAATGTCATGAAGTCATAAAGGCAGCGTACTTGCATGGAACATCACTATGATTTTACGTTGGGATTCTAACTCATAGTAACGGGATCTGTGTTAACTATAAAAAGAAGGGTTCGTAAGAAATATTAGAAAGAGAACAGGGGGCGATTTCACCTTACGTGAAAGACGTCCAAAAAACATGCCCACGGGAATCACTTCAGACCGAATGATTGTTACTTCGAGGGTGTGTAATGGAAGCTTATATATATACAGAATAAATATATATATATATATATATATATATATATATATATATATATATATATATATATATATATATATATATATATATATATATATATATATATGTATATATATATGTATATATATACACACACACATATATATAATTATAAAGTATGTAATTGTAATAACCACAGTACCCTCTAACTTCTCGAATTCTTCACGCTTTTTGGATCTGCTTCTCACCGCAAAGCCTTAGATCCAAATGAACGAATATGAAGTAATACTTCTGATGTCCTTTAGCAAGATTCGAACCCGCATCCAGAGTATTAGAACGAGGTCACGTTGCCGACCTGTATGTATGTATGTATATGTATGTATGTGTATTATATATATTTTATATATATAACAATCTGGGATAAATTAAATATAATGTTTACATATCAATTTTCAGTTGCCATCACCTCTTGCGCACTTCAAAACAAAACATCAGACACCTCTCTTTTACACACCGTAGTTTAACTCAAGTGAAAACATGGCAACTAGTTTTTTTTTTTTTAGCATTTTATGAATATTACAATTTCACCGGTATGTAGTATGACTCGTTCGGCACGTCAGTCAAAATCAGAGCTCCACTGAAGTGAAAGAGTACCGGTATGCAACCTTATTCCTCGGGGGATGTTTGATAAAAAAATAAAAAAAAATAAAGCGAGAATTTTCCTGTCACTATAGATATTTTCATAAGTTTAGCTCAGGCGTTACAATAGTGTCTAGATATATCTGTTATATGTAATCGGCGTCTTGGATTAAGAGCCTCATCCTAAAGGACAAAAGGCGTATGGTTATTTTAAATATATATATATATATATATATATATATATATATATATATATATATATATATATATATATATATATATATACATACATACATATATATATACATACATACATATATATATATATATACATACATACACGTATATGTATATCTAATATATATACACATAGCCCATATGATATATATATATATATATATATATATATATATATATATATATATATATATATATATATATATATATATATATATATATATATATATATATATATATATACATATACATATATATATATATTATTATATATATATATATATATATATATATATATATATATATTTATTATTCAACAGAACATAGCAGTGACCATTGTCATTTGTTTTATATGAATTCAGTCCCTGTTAGAGGATATGATATGCTTAAGAACATAAAATATATAAACGTATGCAATCTCCACTTCACAAAGTAAAACTGTCTGCAACCGAGAACGTCAAACTAACGGACGAACGAATGCCAGTAAAAAGAAAAAGACATTTAAGGTAATCTTTGCACACGTACAATAAACAGTGTCTGTCGAGAGGACCTCTTCAAGTCAGGAACGGAAAAGACTATTACGGCATTTTCGACAAATTTTTGAGGAGTCAACTTTACACTGTCAATATTTGTGCCGTCAACGAAAGCTGCTTTCGGCTCCATTTTTCAGGTTCAAGGTTCTCTGTTGAATGTTCTAGCAGCCAGGTTGAAATGTTAATGCAGTTCTATGACATAACTCTAAAATATTTTGTATATTCATTTATGCAGGGACAATTTCTTACTAGAATTAAACTAACTCCATTTATTTGATACTAACCACAGGCACAGTATCAGGGTCTGTGTAAAATCTAAAACATAAGGAAATCTGATACTTTAACCATTACTAACAAACATCAGTAATAACCATTAAAAAAAAAAAAAAAAAAAAACAGTAAAAATAAAAAAACACGGCATTAAAAATAACTATGAGTTTTTCCACAAAATCGAAGACCCGAAACAACATTGCTTTTACTGGGATGTATAGAAGAATGTATGTTTTTATGGCCAAGAAAACCGTTGGCAAAAAAGAAAAATAATTCTCAATGAACAATGATTCAACCATCGTGTGATCAAGATGACTGGCTCAATTCTCTACAAAACTTATTTCGGAACAATTACTTGTAATTTAATTATGCGCCGCCTGATGCATAGAAAAACTGCTATATGGCCGGACAAAATTCGACACAACGTATGAAACAGGGAGAAAATGTTTACAAAAATAAACAGCAGCTGAATAATAATACAACCAAACCTTTCAACTGCACTTATCAGATTTCCTAGACACACAGTTCGCTGACCTGCTCTTTCAACAAACACTATATGAGAGAGAGAGAGAGAGAGAGAGAGAGAGAGAGAGAGAGAGAGAGAGAGATAAATGTAACAATCACTTACATATAGTATCAACATATCAAAATTTATGCCCTAACATCCCAGTATTTCCGTCCTCGTGTAATAACAGGTGCTCACGCCTTAATAATCAAAGTGCAACACCCACTGCATAAACTACAATGAATTGGTAATAATGCTTTATTGGTCTTATAATCAACTAATGTACCTATGTCGTCAGAAATGCCGTTTATATGCTTTACTGCAAAATGGCTAAAATAAGTAGCAATAAACTACATTCACAGTGATTGGAAATGCAATTCACGTTAGTTTTACAGTGCAAGTTTAAAAATGATTGTGATTTTGACCTACTTTCGCTTTTTGAACATAAATTAAAGTACAACTGTTCAAGCTTAAAAAGACACCAAAATCTATACCCTAGAATGAACACTAATTTTATACATGAAAATCCAAGGCAAGTATTACTAAATTATATCTAAATGCAGAATAAGTTTACATAATTTCTTTACAATCTCCTGTGCAATATCTAACATTAATAGCGATAAACTGTATATTATTGGAAAGCAAATATACCGTAGTTTTGCATGGTGCAAAATAAATTCATTTATTTACAGCAAAGTATCAACACTTTAAGATGACTTCAGCTTATCACGCTGACCTTTTAAATTTTACTGTATTTCATAATTCTGGACGTACTGACATATAATATAACTGCTAACCTTTAAAATGACACCAAACTAAGTATCATAATATGAAAACTAACATTAAATAGACCAATCAGAGAAATATCTTGGTAATACAAACCCGGCCAGGAGGAGGTCGGTATATCTTAGTGGTAAAATATAAAAAAAAAAAAAAAAAAAAATATATATATATATATATATATATATATATATATATATATATATATATATATATATATATATATATATATATATTAATTAAAATATAATATTTTATTTATTAAAAAGTTTGTATTTTCTTGATTTTGCAACATTCCTGCTGCCTTACGTACCTAAGTAGGTTTAAAAGCGCCGTCAGTAGAAAACTCTGACAAAAATAATGCTGAAAAAGTTACTTTTTCAATATATATATTTATGTTCAAAATATAGTATACCGTTTCCCTTTTCTTTAGGGTGATTCTTGACACATTTTCAGGGATGAGGTTGCTAGCTCTCTATCCCTTTTCTTGACCCTAGTCGATGCTGGGACCTATTCACAGCTGGGCCAACTGGTGGATCGCAGCTGGGAGTGAACCATAGATCTTAAGAATATGAACCTGGTGCTGCCACTGAGCCATGCCAATTTAGCCTCAGAGTAACAAACTAACCTCTCGTTTGCAAGTTTCAGGTTTGACGTCTGGAAGGTCATCACAACTCCAACAGCGATAAGGTCAAGGAGCCAGCACCTCATACCTAGACTTCTTGAGAATCAGAACACTATAATCCTCTGGCACCAGCCTTTTAAAGAGAAAGAGAGAGAGTATACTAAGAGAGAGAGAGAGAGAGAGAGAGAGAGAGAGAGAGAGAGAGAGAGAGAGAGATATATATTAATACATTATATATACCTGTGTGTATGTATATATATATATAATATATATATATATATATATATATATATATATATATATATATATATATATATATATATATATATATATATATATATATATACATACATACATACACATGTCTGTCTGTCTGTGTCTGTTACTATACGCCCTTTGCCGTTCAAAAAGGTTGATGCCAGAAGGTTATAGTGTTCTGAATCTCAGGAAGTCTATAGGTATGAGTTGCTAGTTCCTTGACCTTGACCTTGTTCTTATAGCTATAATACTGAAGCTGGTACTCATGTTGCATAAGAGAATTATTACCGCTGGCTCTCGTGCATGTCTGCTGTCTTGGTCAAAGCTCTAAAATAGGAAGTAATAATTGTCGATAAATATGTACTTTTCATCACAGTTAAAAGGAAATTTAAAACCTTCACTTTCACCTTGGCACTTTCTTTATTTAAATAAAAACAAAAGCCATGCAGGCTTCATAATCTGTTCACATAAAAATATTCTAAAAATGAAGATTATTTCATATCGACTGCTCGTATTCTAAAAATTAAGATTGGTATTTCATATCGACTGCTCATATGAATGTGGCCGAGTTAAAACAAAATCGTGTTCATGAGTTCACATAACAACGACTGAGAAATTAATCTCTAAAACAATACATCACTGTTCACATAACATATTATTTAAAACCATGCACATATATTTTGCTTAAAAAACAAGTGAGTTATATCCTCAAAGGAACGTGAAGATCACTCTGAAAAGGAAGATCACGTGGTTGACATCACTTAATTACAGTTAAGAAATCCAAGAGTTCTATTATAGAAGATGATAGAGCATTTCTTCAAACATCTCTTCATAACAATACATTGCATAAAAATTACATTATACTTTTAATATACTTAAAATAAACCAGTTATAAAAAACGCATATATAAAAATCAAAAGGGAAAAAGTCTTATTACAGACTCCGTTGACTAAGAGTGTATTGACATTGGATAAAAATTTGTTTCAGTCCTATGAAGTTCAAGACGCTTGACAGGGATTTACTGCAAAGTGGCCAGTTCCTGATCTCCGCGACGACACACCACCCACAAGGTACGGTCAAATTGCCACGATTCATTCACAGGATGTCTGTTCACGCTAGGTTCGCATACTGACGCTATTTAAAGGAAACTGCATCGTCACTAAATAGGAAACCCTCCAACGCCCTCGTCAGCCTTCGTCGCGGGAGCCGTCTGCGACAGCCAGCCTCTACAGTGCCTAGGCCATGGCACACCCTCCCGGGCGGTTTGCCAGACTTCGTCCTGGGACAGCCTGGGGATCTGACGAAGTAGTGGAGGCGTCTTCTGTTACTCTTGTTGCTGCTAACCTGAAACGATGTCAGTGCGAGATTTTAAAGTTAAAAATACGAGATCGATTCTGCCTGTCATGATTTTGTTACTGTTTCACTAACTTAACATTCCACATTTACCATTTAACATCCCTATGGTTATTTCTTAGGATTTACTGCCAGTTTCAAACTTTTTACATTTTTTTGTTTTAATCTGAACTGAAATTTCCAAAACCTCTAGGTTTTCATTTGGTTAACCTTAACACTAACGTTATTAGGAAGTTCACTTGGTTAAACTTAACACTAACGTTATTAGGAATTTCACTTGGTTAAACTTAACACTAACGTTATTAGGAATTTCACTTGGTTAAACTTAACAACTTAACACTAACGTTATTAGGAAGCATCACACTGCCATGTGAAACTATGGTTGCTTCTTTCTCGTCACACCTCATTAACAGAAATATGAAAACTTCACTAATAAACAATTAATACAGTGATATAACTAAACAATCAAAACAGCTACACAGACAGTAATCCAAGATGACGAACGTAAATATAAAATTCTCATCACTCAACGTAACATAAGGCGTTCAATGCAATCCTCAACCAGAAGGGATTTCTTAGTAGCTTGGCATTCATTTTCATCATACTCCGGGATTATTTTTGAGGCCCAGCTATTGACCTTCATCGGTCCTTTAAAACCAGCCCCTATTATTTTACAGTTTATAGCATTCTTGAATAATTAGTTGCTCTCAAACTCTTGTCTTGCATTAATTCTTGAATAACTCTTCAGTTTGCACATTTTTTTAGTTTCTCTGGTGACGTGATGAATAGTTCGATTTCCTTTTTTTTTATTTTTTTTATTTTTTTAGTAAGTCAGTTTACTAATACCTTTGTTCCATCTTTGCTTCATTTACCCACAGTCACCCATGCATCACTTGTAACCCTGACGTTGAGTTTGCATTTCAATAAGATCCAATTGTAGCTCCCCAACATACTGTGTGGAAATACCCTGTACTGGGTGGAGAAACAATCCATTATCTTGCTACGAGCTAAAAAAAGAAGAAAAAAAAAGCAATTTCCATACGGTGAGCAGGAGAGAAACCCATACTAAAGAAATGTATGGTAAAACACAGAACTGTTTGTAAATTCACAAACAGAGAAAGCTTTTAAAGACTGACACAGATACACGAGCATAAATACATACACGGGTGTTTGATTGAGTCGGTTCGCAAACGCTAATGGTAAGGCTCCAAACTAGACTCCTATTTCACGAATAATGATATGAAATCATTCTGACAAACTGGCAGTATAACAACGGAAATTAACGTTTGGAATCCAAAAAGTAACTTCTGATGGTATATTACTCTCTCATATTTATTCGAATTTTTCTTGGTTTAATACCCCTGGATTACAAAGCTGAACGACCTCACATGTAGCAGGCCTCTCTCAGATTCACATAATAATTTGATCTGATTCATTACATTTCTCTAAACCAGTTTTACTGGATAACTTGTTAACTGCAGGAAAATTCGCATGGCATAAGCAGTCCCTCCACACAATGAGTACATGGTGAAAAACCAGGTGTCTTTCTTTACGGGATTTGAAACAGGTAACACTGATACCAAAGCTGATACCGATTTTTGTCGGGGGATAAGATGGTGGTGGGAGGGGTAGGGGGTTGGGGGGGGGAGCCAGAGAAGCCAATCGAGAGAGAGCTAATGTAAGAGAAACAGCAGAGTGCTGAATATGGCAGCAGCAAAAACAACGGTAGCTCCTTCCTCTGGTATGTTGCGTGCGGACAAATTAACTGTCATTCATCACATTTATTCTACGCAATTTCGCGTCATAATTTTTCGATTAACACGCTAAATAGCTTTAGATTACATATAAAGGATGAACGACGGCGTCTCATATAGGAAACACTGACAACAAAAGGATGAATACTGAGATAAAGCAAGACCAACACCAGGTCATGCTGAAGTAAATAGCCTGCACTTGCGACAACTGAATGGCTAACGGAGGCAAGAGCCATTAGTGAGTTAATATAAAATCACAAGACTGACTAACATCAAAAAGCGTATCAGGTTCCTGTAATGATGGCAACCTGTACACCGATTACGGGTACAGAAAAAAAACGACTTACAGCTTATTGGTGTAATACAACATAAATTTTGATCAAGGCTAAACAAAAAAAAAAAAAAAACGCTACTGGACATTCTGTCATACCACAAAAAATCTATATATTCAGCATTCTAACAGACCCAATAACTCAGGGATTTGAAACTTCCTTTACGAATCCATACTTCTTCAATGTCTGTAATTTTAAGACGTGGAAATTTTCCCCCGTCAGTCGATATTTTACTGCTACGTTTTTAAATGGTTGAATAACCAATGGTAAAAATAAACTATTAATTTTTTGGACCATAAATATAATAAATCTAAGCTAGCAACATACCAAAACATTCTGGTACACAGATGCAACATAACGAATGCTAAAACAACTAGATTTGCTTGACAACTTATTCACCCCTGCATAATTCAACTCTTCCCCTAAATATTTTTTTTTATTCCTATGGCCATTCTCTAATGCTGAAATCTGCCTACCAAGTTAATGGACTTTCACGCTCATTCACAGTATTCACGGTATAAAAAAATCCTAATATATTAAACTCAATGTACGTCTATATATTCATTCATTCGTTTGTTGTGTAACACTGATACTCTACGGGAAATGACCTCCACGCTGAAAGCTCACAAAATCTTAAAACTAGAAACATACTGCTATCAATATGTCAAAATAAGCACGATGCATCTGCAAAATTATATCAATGTTATCGCCATTTTTGACAGAACAAATGCATTCGCATGATAAGTAAAATTCCAACCCAACTGATGTTAATTTTTTTTTGTCAGTATATCTCCTCTGCACATATTCAAAACATATGACGGAGAACAAACATGAAAACACCCATAAATGTAGTAACTATACTTATGCATAAGATAGCTTTCAGTGAGTATTATAGGACTGTTGGTTTCCACAGTTCAATAATAATAATAATAATAATAATAATAATAATAATAATAATAATAATAATAATAATAATAATAATAATAACAATAACAACAACAACAACAACAACAACAATAATAATAATAATAATAATAATAATAATAATAATAATAATAATAATAATAATAAAAATACAGAATGTCACTCATATGTCGCAATACAGTGGGACTCCAGAGTGGGAGAGAGAGAGAGAGAGAGAGAGAGAGAGAGAGAGAGAGAGAGAGAGAGAGAGAGAGAGAGAAAATAGAAAAGCACCACGACCTGCGGAATGAACCGAGGTTACATAACTTACATCAACCTTGGCTATGGGATAGGCCAGGAGAGGTACTGCCAATAACCATTAGGAATAAGTCAAAATCCCCTGACGAAAAAACTTGGTAAACTGGAAGCTGAAGTAGTCCTGGGACTTAAGTAGAAATATGTGCTACTAGAAATAGCACACACACACACACACACACACACACACACACACACAGTAGTAGGAAAAGTGATGGATTCCCAAGGACGCAGGATACAATCAGAAATTCTACTCTATTAACCGCCATTCTGGACACACTGTGACATAATAATAATAATAATAATAATAATAATAATAATAATAATAATAATAATAATAATAATAATAATAGCACAAACCTTAGTGGTAACCATTCTAAAAAAAAAATCACTTGTGAGAGGCAGGACGTCCCATCCTTAAAAACAGGCAACAATAGCAAGCAAGGAAGCTGTCAGGATTAAAACTTCCCATCCATTATTCCCAACGGGAAATTCCAGTGGGGACGATAAGTTAAGTTATTGATCTTCGTAAGGTGTCTATGACCGGGTCCAGCAACATGTAAGGTTAAATTAGTGAGAATAGAACGAGCAGGGGAGAACTTGACAGATATCTCTATTTCGTGATTGGTTAAAGGTTTCCGACCTCGCCCCTTCCCGTGATGGATAAGGAAATGGATTACGAAATTCTTTCCTCTTAAAAGGACGGAGTGAGTCGCTCGAAATCATCATCTACTCATTTGTTTGCTCTTTTTTTTACTGAAACATGACAGTGAGGGAAATTTCATTGTAAGTGAAACTTCCTCTTCTTACGGGATAAATGATCAGTTCGGAGGTATTTTGCCATTTATTGAAATCATTCTTACTGTATGACAACTTTCTCCCCTTATGGGAATAATTATTAGTTGGAGGGCAAATTTTCTAGTGTTAATAACCACAGCACTGACATTCTAATACGTGTTTAAATTAGTTTCCTTGAAATGTGTGTTGGTTTCTCAGTATTTGATGTAACACATTACAATACAAATGAGCTTCATGATTTACAACACTTTGCTAAAGGCAATTCTTTACTATTTCAGCTTCGACGATATTACCTATATATTTTAAAAAATTAATTAACGAAAAAAAATCACTGGGTAACTATATTCAACACAAACGCGAACTTACTTCTGCTATCTGACATTAAAACGTTTGGTTTGGATCTTTCTCACAGATAAACGAAAATAATAACTGGTGCCAATCAAGAAATAAATCTAAACAAATATGAGGTAAATTTCTCCTGAAAATATCAATATCTTACCATATACCGAAAAAAGATAGTGCTAAATACAGCTGCTATAAGGAATAATGTTACCACTTCGAATAATTACCGAAACCTTTGTGTAATCTAAGCCAAATGGAAGAATTTAGTGGATCAAGATGAATGATGAAACCGTCAAAATGATTCCCTTGACCAAAGGACAACTCATGATGGCTCCAAGTATTCTACTCTAAGTTGAATTTCCAGTGAGTTTACCACCAACCAGAGAATGCCACGGAAAGCTTTCTGATGACACAATCTCCTGTCAGTAAAGATTTATGAGGATAACATTAAAATGATATTTACTGAGAGTTTCTTAAACTTTTCACTCTTCAAGACTTAGCATGAAGTATGGTTCTCTGTGCGTTCACCTAAAATATTCTGAGGATATGGTCAGAGTCGAACTTTGTGCATTCAAGTTTACATCACAAATCTGTATACCGCAACTAAATATAACCATATTTATGTGAAAACTTGAGATTGGTCTCTGGAACTGGAGTTGTGTGGATGAGGGCGAAATGCTTTTGTTCGGGTAAGCCAAACATTCAAAAGGAGTTTTTATTACCTACTTTTAACCGAAGTAATGGATCAACTATAAATCAAATGACAGACTCAAATAATCTGTGAATGAAAACTGATTTTTAAAAAAATTGCATTAAAAAACTATTGAATGTCACGTAAATGGTGAAACTTACGGAACGTATGGTCTTATTCCATCTGTAATCTCCGAACAAGCAAGATGTTTTGGATAAGAAAAAAAAGCCGGCCCAAAAATACCAAACTTAGAAAATGGTTTTCGCTTCACTGTATCATGACTGTGATAATACGAACGTTCTAGTCCTATTGCTATCTACGTGGAACTAACGTAAACAAATGTACACTAAGAATCTTCCAATGCATTTGTACCTCTACCGGGAGATCACTTCAGCGCGGAGCATGAGAGTCACTGTGATCTTAATCTTCACCAAAGCCAGCCGGGTACTCAAGACGTAACAAGGTTACATATACAGGTTACACCTTCATAATCATCATGGTTAATTTTGGAGATCTTATCAGAAGCTCATTTGGTTCCTCTGGCGGACCCTTTATATATTTGTCAGTTACAGTTTAGAGCTTTCTCGAACAGCTTGTTCTTCAGAGTCATACTTATTTTTGAAAGTGGCTGATTAATATATGTATTTCTTTTTCTCAAAATGTTTTAAGTTTTCATTTCTTTTAGTCATATAACTAGGAATTTTCGTGTTATTTCTGTTTATAACTTTCACACAAGTTTACAGAGCAAAGCTAAAAGGACTAACTTCTTGTAGCAACACTTCCACCGATTAGGTTAGTCAGCTGAAATGGCCTTCATTCTTACTGGAATGGGAAATTCTCCCAAAACTTAAAAGCACAGCTTTTTCAAAAAGAATTTCTCCAGCCTCCTTCGGTGTTCAGGTAATTCCTTAAGCTAAATGGAAAAACCTCGTCATATTTGAACCTTTTTCCGGTTTTTCCAGACATTTGTCAACGTATGTTTCATCGTGTTTGTTGACATAATTAAAGACGTGGCCTTCACAAAGATTTCCCCGGGAAATTACTGTTACTTTGGAAGATCATTGTGAAGAGGGGATGATTTCTGTACGAAATAACGATCCTGTGAGTAAAAAGAGTCAAAAGATAATGACCGACTTAATTTAACACTACAAAGCACTTCTCTCATTATTTCCATAAAACCTCTAATCTCTGCATCGTGACGTAAGAGTTACAAACGAATCCAACAATCACATCACAGTTCCAGAGCCCAAACTCATAGGAAGAGTCAGTCTCTCTCTCTCTCTCTCTCTCTCTCTCTCTCTCTCTCTCTCTCTCTCTCTCTCTCAGAAGAAGAAGAAGAAGAAGAAGAAGAAGAAGAAGAACTCATGGCCAACGAAATGTGAAACGAGCGAAAATCTGGACATCCATCAAAACGCTTTACAATTTTTGTGGAAAGCAAAGGACCCACTTCTTCCGTAATGCATGATAGATAACGATCTCAGCCGAGCAAACCATCGGTTTTCTCTTCGTAATGTGTTATTAAGGTACCTTTATCTCGAGGTGACCACCGAGGTGCAGTATGACTGATGGAGGGTCATATACCGTACTTTATTGACAATTACCAATAATAAAAATAATGGGAAAATCTGGGCCAAAATAGGAAAAAGATCTGAGTGCGATATGTTTTGAAAAATAAAAAAGTTTACTTTACTCAATTAGGCGAAGAAATTCCAAATCCCCTTCGAATGTTTCAGTATGAAAAGAAAAACACTTATTAATAAGTTTAAGATGCATAAATTTAAAAAGAATATCGCTGAAATGTCACCAAAAACTATTAAAATTAAGGTAAAAATAATTAGGATGTTTAAAATCTTAATAGAATATGCCAGTAGTTTTGCACATTTTTCTACTGC
Source organism: Macrobrachium rosenbergii (assembly GCF_040412425.1). Classification (NCBI taxonomy): domain Eukaryota; kingdom Metazoa; phylum Arthropoda; class Malacostraca; order Decapoda; family Palaemonidae; genus Macrobrachium; species Macrobrachium rosenbergii. The sequence continues at coordinate 15,780,998 of NC_089793.1, read as the reverse complement.
TATATCTTTACATGGGAAATTATGTAGTATACTTTGGTAACGTGATTCTTGCAACGTTTTATAGAGACAGTAGTTACATATTAATATTATTAGCATTCCAAAACTACTTGAGGAAATTATCAGAAGTTTATGACAGAAAGAATTTTCAGTGACAAACTCTGATGAAAGATTAATTCTATAATTTTAAAGTTTCACTAGCAATTAATATGTTTAGGATCTGGACACCGGGCATTCCTTGCAAGCACAAGGTAAAATTCCATAACTTGAAAATCGTCCGCAAAAGGTACTACATCTGTCGATTCTTGACGGTGGTACTATCGAGTCATCAATACGGTCTCCATGGTAATGTCTTAATATTCGAAAACTAAATGCTTAATGAGCTGAATTTCAGCACAAGAACTTGGGCTCACAGAATAGAAGTCATTACTTTGTTCTGGCACATGAGGATATATGCAAAGTTCACTCTCGACAACTGGAATACTTGCACCTTGGTAAAACTAAAGTTTGTTGCGAAGGTTTTCGAACGAAGCGTCAAGAAGAATATCTCCAGACAATTCAACTACTCATTAACGCAACTCAGGTCAAATTCTGCAGAAGTGACCATTAAATTTTTGTTCTTGAACCTTGATGATTCCCAAATTACGCATTTTACAACAGTCTTCCCCCCCTTTCTCTCTCTCTCTCTCTCTCTCTCTCTCTCTCTCTCTCTCTCTCTCTCTCTCTCACACACACACACACATACACACTGAAAAGTTAATTAAGCGAATGGCATTAAAAATCTACACTTATTCCAGAAAAAACTGGGCAGTAAAAATAAAAAGCGCCGCATACCCCGAGGTGCAGTTTCACAATGGCTCATCTATAAAACCTACGTTTATTCCATCAACATATGTATGCTACGAAAGCCTAACATGCACTGGCTGAATCGAAGGATTACCAAAGAACTGACCAGTATCCAGGCACATATCGAATCAAAATCCGATTTCTCAGCACTCGTGTAATTCCTTTCCATCTTTAATTCTTCTTGCAGTATATCATAATACTGTACAATGTACCATAGAACAGAAAACGCCAGAAGACAATGAATTCAATAAATAAGTACAGACTTCTTGTAATCTGGAAAGAGATCGGGTCGTTGTGTGTCCTTTAGAAAATGAGCTTGTCTCATGTTATTCTTTAATAAATGTAAACCATAACTCTAGACAAGATCCATGTTGGAATAAAGCTCATACTAAAAATGAATACGAAAGAAAAAAAAAATTGAACGCATTATTTGAGTTTCCATCAGGCAACAGCGATTATCAAATGCGAACAGCATTCAGTACCACGCATTAAATCATCAATCATCTGCAAAAATTTGCGATACCCTTGCTATTAGCACCAAAATAAATTGTAGCTTGATTTGGTTAAGAAATTCTGGCTATATCCTGTTTTCCTGTCTCCTTACCTCAGCACAAAAAAAAATAATTAATAATAATTTAGCTGTTAATCTTTCCTTTTCGTTTTCTTCGATTTTCTTTTTCAATTCTTCGTCGTATATAGGCTTCACAATCCTTAACCCGATAAACTACAAAAATCTGGACTAATAACTAAATGACAAACACATACCCAAGTAATAAAAACTTGTATACCCAGCACTGAAATTATATAACATACGTGCCAAAGACCCTAAATAATAATGTTCTATTTATTCAGTTATATTATAACATGAAAAGCCATGCATTTATTGAAGTCTTTTGTCACTGTTAACACCCACAGGTATTGTAAAACGAGTCTCTTATTGGTGCTTTACAGTTAAAAAAAAATTAACATCCATTACTATTTAAGAGGGCTTTTTTTGGCACTCGAAGCCCCATGGCTCCTACTGGACTGCCATTTGTGGGCATCTCTGTTTATTCATCTTTAATGAATAGTTATTTTCAACTGTATTTCAACTTCATCAAGGCTATGAAGGGGAAGCTTGCGCAAAAAGTCAACGGACGTGTTAGTTTGTTCATATGAATGTGGAAAATTCACGAATTACAATACAACTGTTACTACCCAAAAGCCATCTGCTCAAAATGCATCAAATTACTTTTATTACAGTAAGTGGCGACTGAACCAGACTGGCGCGCAATAAAACTATTTCATCGTGAGAAAACCTAAGATGACGAAGTGAGCACCGGCAACGATTCGTCATCGTCTCCTCTCCTAAAACTGATATTACCTATACATATATTTGACGTCAGGGTTCGAATCTGGAGGATCAGCGTTAAGACGGGACTACGGAGCTCCGAAACAAAAATCTTTTGACTACATCAAAATTCTCAACGGTTCAACTGTAACCGTAACTAATGCACAGCCATCATTCAAGATTCCATTTCACGATGACAAAGCCCCAAGCATCCTAACTCCAAAAGTAAAGGGAAATCGAAAAAATATGTATACAAGATATCAAGCACACGAAAACGATATAAAGGAAAGTAAAGTTAGATTTACTCTGATATCAACCACAAGTTTCTATATATAAAAGAGAGGTTAATTGGAGTCAAAGGTCGGTACAGACTCGTTACTGCCTTCTGACTTATCTTCACTCTCCCAGGAGACAATTTCATTCCAGGCACAGTCAGGCTGCCTAGCAGAGGGAAAGTCTTTTAAAACAAAGACGACGAAAGTAAACAGGAGGTCGAATGAAGAAGGAGAGGAAGAAAAATTAAGGTAAGTTGATGGTGCTTCACGTTGTCATCAGAGGAAAATAAATTTCGCAACTGCAGAGTATTACAGACACAGATTAATATACTTGATTCAAATGGGAAGTATGGACATCCTACAGGTAGAAGGTAGAATCTATATATCTATCTATCTATCTATCTATCTGTCTATATATATATATACATACATACATATATATATATATATATATATATATATATATATATATATATATATATATATATATATATATATATATATAAATATATATATATATTTACACACAAATATGTATATATATTATAGATACAAATTATATATTTTATATATAAAATATATAATATATAATAATATATATATATATATATATATATATATATATATATATATATATATATATATATATATATATATTGGATGGATGAGGCTGCTAGTCCCATGACCTTCTCCACCCTGTTTCAATGGAAACTATCTAAAGCATTCTGGGTCGCTAAGAAATCAAACCTAGGACCCCATGTAGGCGAAGCCAATTTCCTAACCAAGGCAGAACATTAGGTACAAAAAATACAAGTAAAAATGCTTTAAGAATATCTCAAAGGTATAATTCCATAAGGTCTCAAAAAACTCACGCCTCTTCACAAGAAATGAAGAATACGGTACTAGTGAATCCACGAAATAAGTTCGGAAAAATTTTGATTACAAACTATTACTTCCTCGTGAAATGAGGGCCTGGTAATTTTCCACCATTTTCCTTTAACCATGAAATATGTAAAATATTTCCATGCTCCATTAGCCAGATTTTTCTCTTGTTACATGCACAGATGATCACGCGATTTCTGGCGTTTCCTCGCAAATTTTGTACGTAATATTTATATGCCATTATACAAACACACAATGTATGTATGTATATGTGTGTATATATATACATATATACTGTATAAGTATGAATATATGTATACGTATTCATGCATACATACAAAAACAAACACGTATAAACATATACATATGTGTGTGTGTATAATCACCGTCGCCTCCAGCACCGCATGACGCAAATGGCCTTTGAAATTCTGCCACTCATGTCTTTCCTGTGCTCTGTCTTCCTCAATCTTACCCTGTGCTCTGTCTTCCTCAATCTCACCCTGTGCTGTCTTCCTCAAATCTCCCCTCATCCCCAACCTCCCATCTAATAGCCCTCATCCAAGTATACCTGCGTCTTTCCACTCTTCTGTGCCCAAAGGAGCCCAGCCATATTATATCGTATGTCAGTGACTGTTGCATTTTCCTTTTGTTTGATAGAGAACGTCCCATCAGCGGAAACCACTTCTTGAGAAGAAAAAGAAACACATGCATACATATATACTGGTTTACATGTACGATTGCGCACTAAAAGTCTTGGAATAAAAAGGAGGGAAACGTCATACAAAGAACAATACAAACGGAAATCTGAGGAGGCCGATAATGGCACTGGTGTTGGTCTAATAACCATTACAATTTAGCAATGAAATTAATTCAGCAGAACTGAAACTCGAAAGATGACTGCGCATATCCCGTGAGCGTAATTACCATTCCGCTTTGTCCTAACGCCCCAGGCTATTCTAAAGCTCTTCTCATGATGATGCTCGGTATTTTCGTACGTCATGATTCAAGTTCGACAAAACAAATTCCATATGGTTCGTGAATTGCTGCAGTCGATGATGATAATGAGAATCGGAGGGAGATTCTCACGTGTCTAGGTATTCTCATTCTCCGACGGCCTCAGTTTTCCCATCCTCTCTCTCTCTCTCTCTCTCTCTCTCTCTCTCTCTCTCTCTCTTATGTCTAAATTATGAAAGAACCTCAGTTTCCCAAACCCCTTTTCTCTCTCTCTCTCTCTCAGAATTATCCAACCACCTCAGTTTCCCAACGCCGCCCCCCCTCTCTCTCTCTCTCTCTCTCTCTCTCTCTCTCTCTCTCTCTCTCTCTCTCTCTCTCTCTCTCATATTGTAATATTTCTAATTTACAAGAAAAATAACCAAAAGCTAAATAGCGCCGAGTTCCTCAAACCACATCAGTTGAAAAAAAAGAAAAACGTACAAACACGTTCATGTAAGGCATCTTAAGATACAACACCGAAAACGAAAGAGTGAGGTACTACTGGACTTCAGAAACTGGTGACATACAACACAGATATCAACCAAACATTAACCACCTGGTGACCAACTTTCAAGGTTCCCACCAGACAGCATAACCTGGCGACCGACATCAGTGATATCAGCCCGATGAGGGACTTTTACGGTACCAACCTAACATCAAAACCTGGTGACTGTTTTTTAAGATGCACACCAGAGCAGATTTTAGTGACCCGCTTACGGCACTCCCTAGAGAGCAAAGCCTGGTGGCCGGCCTTCAATATATCTACTACATACTGACACCCGGTGACCAAGTTTAAATGCACACATCAGATACCAGAAGCTAAAGAGTGTCTTCTTTTATATAAAGCATAGGCTACTTCCAGAATACCAACCAAACATCAAAACCTGGTGACCAAATATTAATGCTACACACCAAAGAATCAGAGTCTGATGACTGACTATTAAGAATTCAGTGCAGACAGACTTCGGTGATCGACTCTTTCTGATATATGACAGATAAGAATAATCTGGAGAAAATTTTAATGATACAGAAGAGACAACCAGAGTTTGGTGACTGACTGTTAATGACACACAGCAGGAAATCAGAAATTGGTGATTGATTATTAATGATGCGCAAACAGGAAATCAGAATCTGGTGGCTGACTGTTAATGATACACAACAGGAAATCAGATATTGGTGATTGACTGTTAATGATATTAATACACAACAGGAAATCAGAATCTGGTGACTAATGACACACAGCAGACACCGGAATCTGGTGACTGACTATTAATGATACATAACAGACAATCCTAACTGATGACCTTTCGCACCTGGTGACAGACTATTAATGATACATAAAAGCATCAGAACCGGTGACCGACTTCTTAGCTTAACCTTTGCAGCATCAAGACATGATTCAGTTGCCCTGCATGATGTAATCTCAGTGCAATATAGAAATACCTATAATAATGGTGCCCAAACTGACCACCTTCTGGGACCCTTTTTCTCAAAAGGGTGAAAACTGAAAAAAAAAAAAAAATGGTAAAAGGTTGGACACCCAGATGAGGAGAGGCGCCACTATGCTACACGCTAGAGTAGCCTTCTCCCCCACACCTCCTTTGGCTCAACAATTCAAGAACAGCTCAAGAGTGAATAGAATTTATATATAAAAATGTTAACATAACTACACTTGTAAACTTTCACGTATGTAAACTTGTGCTCTATAGAAATCCGAACTGCTTGACCGATCTAGACAAAATTTTGCAGGCGGCCCTCATATGACCCAAGGAAGGTTTTTGCATAGGTTTCAAACCTGTACCCCCGCCCTCCGGGATGCCTTATTTACTGTGGGTCCCGCCAAAGGCCCAGCCATGGGATGACATTTTGGACTGGTGTGAAACGTGGAGTGTCGGGAACGTATGTTCGTACACTTTTGTATCGTCTGAGCAAACTAGCAGTGGGCCGACGTGTGACTTGCTCAGTGTCGGGCCGAGTAGCGCGACTTAGAACATTTTCCTGCATCTCCTTTGACTTCTTTCGTCGTGTAAAGTATGTATAATATCATCTAGAATTCATTGCTTTAAATAAACATGTTAATCAAAACCACACCACGTGTTACTTCTGTTTTAAGGTAAATGATCGACTGTCATTCAAAGTTTTCCCAGGCAGCGCTGGGTTGGTCAGCTAGTAGAATATAAAATTTAGGTCCAAGGCCAAGCGCTGGAACCAATAAGGTCATTCAACGCCGAAACTGAAATTGATAGTAAAAAGGTTTGAAAGAGAAACCTCACAGTTGCACTATGAACCAATTGTTAAGACAGGGTGGACAGCAAGATGGAAGAGAGATTATGAACGGAGGTACAGTAAAAGGAATGAAAGGGGTTGCAGCTAGGGGCCGAAGCGACGCTGCAAAGAACCTTAAGTAATCCCTACAGTGCATCACATGAGGTACACTGACGGCACTAACCCCCTACGGGGAATCAAGATTGACTGAATTAATTCTGAACATTTGCAGGAACTGTGGTCAGTGACGCCAGCAGTGTACGAAGGTCTACAGAATATTGTGTGGAGGGGTACCCAGCTAAAAATTGTAATTTTGTACATCCTTTAACTTTCCAAATGGACCCAATAAGTATAAAATAAGTATAAATATGCGAAGAAGTAACACTCAATACAACGATGAAAGACACATAAGTAGACCCATGCCCCAATCCTCTTTTCTGTCCTTAGTCTGGCGGCATACAATCCAAATTTGGTCACATAACTCAGTTCTCAAATCAAAAAGTATCTTATCAATGCGCCTCTTATTAACGACTGTTTTGATGTTAAAATTTACACACTTTCCCATAAACTTAATTTCTAAAATTTAAAATTTTCCACCTCAAGTGAGTGTACTCATTAAAAGATTATGAGCTGTACTATCAGAAGTTAGCTCCATAAAATACATTTCTGCGATTGTAAAAAATCCATCCCATGACGTATACTTAAAGACTGCTTTTTTCCTTCTCAACCTATTATATGATCCAGGAACTGGGTGAGCAGCTGCAAGCATTTTCGTTGTCAACTAATCGCAACAAAGCAATCAACAGAGATGAATATTCCGAACCCTCTTTCTTATAAAACCTCACAGTTCAAGCCTGTGTATCTTCTTCATCCTTTATCTTTCAAATGACAACGGAGTCTCATCAAATCTCAATTACAAGAATTCAACGTACCTTCAGTGCATTTCATGAGAGTACCAGTCCATTGGTCAGTTGTTAAAATACAAATAAAAAATTATGTCGGCTGTGGAGACAATCATATTAAAATGCAGACCCAACCACTGCTCTAATCCTTCCAATTTGCAGTCAGGCGAGTCTCATAAAATATCGCCGTTTTAGTGAAAATCTGTGGATATCAAACACGCTCTTGCGCATGACTTTCTTACGAATGTGCCGATCCCTCTGATTTTACGAGTGAGGGAGTTCTTTGTGTGAATACTGATTCATGAGAAGGGAATACTTCACCAATTAATTTCTCGTTTGTCATGCCTCAGGCCTTTGAAATGCCGTAGGTAGTGGCGTCAATAACATTCGCTGCTTAGAACTAACACTTGATCGACCTATTTTTCTGGTTAATTAATGTTGTAAGTGATGCGCTTTTCTGAATGATTAAAAGAACTGGAAACGTATATTCAATTCAGATGGTTTAGGTGATGCGCTTTTCTGAATGATTAAAAGAACTGGAAACGTATATTCAATTCAGATGGTTTTCCAGAGACCTGCCTTTTTTCAACGTGGAATTATTTTATTCAATGATTTTCTAAGCATCGTTATAAGAAGGGATGACATTGCGTAACAGAATTATTTTTCATTTCAGAGTCATTTTTAAGTTGATTGAACATAAAAATATATCTAATTCTCAATACTATCGTCTTCGCATGTACTACTGAAGGAACAAAACTTAATTGGAATTGAAAATATTCGAAGGAAATGACAATAGTTTTTTGTTATTTTTAGTTTTCGATATTCCTTGCTTTCCAAAACTAAGGAAAAAAGTTATAGACGACACCTGTCACTGCATTATGAAAACTAAAGCTATTATTTTTCTTACCACATTAATCACTTTTCGTAAAGGACTTCTCAGAATTTTGCTATTCTTACACTTGGATTTTCCAGTTAAAATAACTTTCGCGCCACTGAAGACAGCAAAAATACTCACAGACGGGGAGTGTACAATGGGTTGACTGATCCTTTTTGTGCATAAGATATATATAAACCTGCATGCAACCATTTTGCGCAAAAGATATATATAAACCTGCATGCAACCATTAAGATACAACCATTAGGATACAAAGGCTGAAACAAGCCTGATTAGTGTTAGTGCTACAAATGGTACATGACGATTGCTGGCTATGATTAGAAAATAACAGATGAAATGATATATGGACAGAAATGACATATGACAAGATGAGCTACAGTACTTATAACACAAAAACGTTTTCAAGGTATAAGATGAAGGATTCTGAGAGTCTGGAACTTGGATACTGTTTATCATTACGAACATTCTAACAGGAAGATAATATGCTGCTCTCTGTAAGTTAGGCCTACTCTCTGTAAGTTAAAGTACTGATGGTAAGATACAGCAGCTTATGTGAAATACTGTACCCTGGAAAAATGTCAAAATACTGTACTGTGAGTTACAAAATACAGTGGCTCCATCTGCAAGACCAAATAATAAATGCACCATGTGACAGCTTTTGCAAGGTTAATCATCCAAAGACTGAACCTTTAACCTAGGCTGCATCATGTTCTAGTACCTAAACCAAAAACCCTGTCAGGGTTTATTTACAATGGAAAAAGACTACCATATTCTCCTTACCTGCAAACGGAAAAAGGATTTCGATGTAGAGACAATCTCCTGACTGAACACAGGAACTGAGAGGTTAGAAGGAAGAACCTCAAACAGAACTAACTGTGAATGGCAGCACGTTGGACACAGACACTGACCTGCAAAACAATTGTTCTTCATTAAAAATCATGAAGTTGAGAGGGATGGATATCTAAAGCATAAGATATTTTTCACTCAAACAAAATTTGCTTAAAATACAATTTGCTAAATTTTGACAGTTTTTTGTATTGTGAGCCTTATCTCTTCTTTGAAATACTGAAACAACTCCAGTATATCTAAGTATCAGTACAAAACGTTTTCCATGCCTTTACACTAAATGAGGATCTAACACCATTAACAACCTTGTTGAAAGCAAATTTTGTATTACTTTACAAAATTTCGGTGAAAGCTAATTCTACATAATGAATAATTTCATACCTTAAATAGACGGTGGGCTAAAGCCAAGAATTAAGAATGCTTACCACTTTTGCAACAGATTAGACATATGTTACTTTAATCATTTAAAAAAATCCAACAAGGAGCAAATGGTTTCCTAAACACTGTTTCTGCAGGGTCGCAGAAGCAGGACAATATCATAACACCTCTAGACACACCGGTATATCTACCAGTAACCTATCTGTTACAGATCATACTTTGAAATAATGTACTTATTTAACTGTACCGTATTCCATATTGAGAATTCTAAGTAAAGTGAAATATTGGCATATGTCTCTTATAAACTCTACATACTGAATACAAATACAATACATAACTTCTCCCCGGACGATGTGTCCATGTCTTACTCCTCCTCGCTATTGCAGGCTTTTCAAAGTAACATACATATATTTTGCATGCCTCTGCAAACTCACATTTCAGTGAAAAAGACACCTTACAAAATAAAATTAGAATGAAATGACGAAGGATTGCATATTTACATTTCCACCAAGACTGCCACAAGTTAGGAGTGAAAATATGTTTCACTCCACAAATGGTCTACCATGATAACTGTCGTATTTTACACTACTGTAATTGTTGACAACAGGATATCTGGTTCAATACCTTCAAAATTAAAACTTCAGGTAGCAATTGTGGAGTAGGTGGGTAATGATTCCTTAGTGTGCAATTCTATTTTGTAATTAACAAAAGTGGTTAGGTGTGCAATGCTGTGTATTTCCCTTTATAATTGATCACGATGGAATACAACTTAACTGTATATTCAATTGTATATTTACATAGAGCCATCTGTATTTGCTGTTTCCCACTAACAACTTCCACTGTCTAATAAATAGAATAAAATACTTAACCAAGATATGCTTACATTGATAGAGTCTGTACCTTGCTCCTCTGATAAATCACCCTCAGAAAGACAATAATTGCCACAGTGTTAAACATAATTACCTGAGTATCATTAACAAGGCACAAAAAACATTTGCCATGAAAAATTACATTTGCCATGAAAAATGTATCACATAACATACAATATGATGGAGATTACAGCCAAAATACAAAAAAACATTAGATTCATCCTTTCCTGAAGGGTAAGTTCAAGGGTATTAAACAGAGCTCGTAACTAAATAATGGACTTTGTACACTGATCTGAGATAAAAAAAAAATCATGAGTCATTGGCATCTTCATCATATATTCTGCTTACCAAAGGTGAAGTGAATGTTACACCATTGGAGTAGTAATAGCCAATTTCTGTTAAGTACAAAAAACATAAAACTTTAAAATACTGTCATAACTGGTGCACTTACAATTAAAACCTTCTTTTAAAAATTTCATGTTAAAAGGCATATTTTAACCTTATATCACTTGTTCTTGGCTCGTATCTGTACAAATCTATGCTCATAATCCTATTACTCTGGAACAGCTAACTTTGAAAATTCCAAAATTCCATTTCCATCTGAAGAGGATGTAATTTTCCACCAGCAACTATGGGAGTTATTTGTGAAAAGAGTAATAAAACATCATCTTGATTTTACTCTGTAATTTGTAAATAACTTCATAGCTCTTGCTGAATATACAACTCATAATTTTGCTGTAAAATAAATGACAAATATGCGCTTCCAACTGGAGTTTAAAAACTAAACCTAGTCAGTGAGTATGATTTTGAAAAGTTAAAAACAATGTACAAAAGTATTCTTAGATGCACTCAAATAAAGCCACTTTCAACAGCAACCACCATGCAACAAAAAACCTTTGGACTTCTGTAATTAAACTAGTGTACTTTGCACAGCTTCATTTTTCTATGAAAATGAGGATATGTATCTTGCTATTCATCTCACTGCTGCAATAGTTAGGTATATTTCAGTTTCAGAGAGCTGTAAAACTTTATAATCACGAGATATCTCAGCAGATGAGATAACATTTTTCAAAAACTTAAAAAACTTGCATTACTTCACGACATTTTCACTCCATCCATTAATACTGTATTTGCAGTGTACAGCAACAACAGCAACAGATATAACAGCAAACCAAATGATTAATTTTAAATTGTCTCGCACCACAAAACTGTTGTGACAGTCTTGAGCCTGTCCCATTCATTTGCCTGCTTTTAACGTTCCTTATCTAACAAAACTTCAAATTCTAACACTATCCTGTTAATTTCTCTTGGTGAATTTCAACGCATTCTTCAGTAGCTTTGCCCTTCTCTACTTGGTTTAACGGATACCCCACCTCTTAAGCTCCTACCACCATCCAGGATTCTGTCACTAGTCTGAAATTCTCCATCACCCTTTTCTTATAAGGTTGATCTTTGGATGAAAAATCTTTCACGTTACCACTTCTGTAACTTTTGCCCACTTTGGCATTTTTAAGCCCAGCCACATGAATTAAAAACCTTTTAAGCTTCTACTTAACATCATAGTTATCACTCTGCTGAAGCATCTGACACAGGAAACTCATCCCACGGCCAGCCCCAATAATAGGCCATCTGGAAGCCTTTCAATCTTGGTGCAGGTCCGAGACTAATACAGTACCGTAAAAAATTCTTGTGACCAAACCAGTACCTCCCTTGTAGAAATTATGGTAATCCCCACATAAAGACCAATACTGTCTCACCTGGATCATAGCTGGCCTTTGTGCTTCTAGTTCATCACCTGTTTGCCAGCAAAACAGGGATATCAACTTGACCCCCAACCTTAAATGTTCTAGCAAAATTTCTCATCAATTTCAACAATTTTCATCTTGATTATTCCAGCAAAATTCATAGTATAAATTTTCTCTGAAATTAATTATTTAATTAATTTGTTGCTTCTAAGAATTAATTCTGTTAGACAGAACTGAGGATTGTAATCTTATACTGTAGCTAACAGCAATAGTTGGCTGTCAAGTAGCTTGTAAACCGAGTTCACTTGGGAGGTTGAAAGACCTACAGTCAAGTTTTTGACTCCTGTACACCAATTTGACACTTGTTCTCTTTAACATTTTAAGGACACTGTTAAAGTTTACCCAATACTGATTTTTAGGTTGAAAAGATATAACCTTCTAATTGCCTGCGACTGAAAGAAATCATAGGTCTATCGTTAATTAGTTGAAGTTTGCTACTCCAGCGAAAAGCAAGATCAGTGACGCTTACAGAATAAACTACCATGAATTGCTTTTCGAGGTGTGGCCTTGCAGTGCGTCTTTCTTGACGGAGTGGGGTCGAGAATCAAAAACCTAACCAGTACAAGAATCCCAGAAAAAATGCCACCTTTAGCTAACAAATATATATATAACAAATATATATATATATATATATATATATATATATATATATATATATATATATATATATATTATACATTATATATGTATACACACAATATATACTGTATGTATATACACACACACACACACACACACACACATATATATATATATATATATATATATATATATATATATATATATATATATATATATATATAAATAAATAAACTGAAGACAATTCATTTGAATACTTCTTAAAAAGGACGTTTTATAAAATGTGATAAATAATATCATCTTGTCCTTATCACGAATAGTCTCTTTATCAATCTTATAATCACTACAGCCGAAGATGCTAGATATTATCGCCTGGTTCAACGAGTTTACGGAAATAAAAGCAAGCACTGTAACTGTGAGCAGAATGAGTCGAGAAAACAAGCAGTAATTTATAATTTGAAGTGCAAAAAGGAGCTTTGGGTGTTTTAGCGTATGTGCTGCTTTGACAAAATACAGGTACTAAAGGAGAGAGAGAGAGAGAGAGAGAGAGAGAGAGAGAGAGAGAGAGAGAGAGAGAGAGAGAGAGAGAGAGAGAGAGATGCTAGTTAAGCATAGGATACAAAATGAAATATGAGGATAAGTTGGAAGAATACTATTTTACAACATGAGTGAATCATGCATAAATGATCAGATTCCCAATAGCATTAAATTTGATTGAAGAGTTACTTTCATTAATGAAAACAGTTTTAAACATAAACAGACTTAAAGGAGGTGATTGCAAAGCTTTAATTTTAAAACGTCGGCTGCTCGAAAACTGAAAAACTCGAGTTAAAGTTGTTATATATTTTACTGGAAAATAACCAAACCACACCCTTGCCCTACCCATTTGACATCATTAGCGGACCCTCTGTGATTAATTTGATTTCTTAGTAACAGCGTTAACAAACTAGGTTGGGTTAGTAAAGACTGCGTATTGGATGAATGGATGTATGTAAGGCATGTAGGGCCAAAGGTCAGGCACTGGGACTGACGTCATGAAATATGGAGCAAACATGGAGTAAAATGGCGTTTATGCATCGGAAGCAAATAACATAAGATGGAAACTGATTACAGATTCATGACTATAAAAATAGCACGCATCCACGCCCTGTTATACTGATAGCTGTAACGGAAAAAAATCAATCATTTTTTCACTGCCTCACCCTTCATTTCCTTCGTGAAGACTACAGTTATGACTACTTGCAGAGTGTGTGACTGTACACAGCCATAGCAATGCACGAAGACTTTCGTTATAGCCCTCCAGACCTACGCTGCACGCCCGAGGCCCTCCTGAACTCGATCTGCGGGGCGTATTGTGTATAATGGCGCGGCACGAACCTCAGGAAGACGAGGAACACGATGCAGAACTGAATGAAAGGCAGCAACAAGGTCAGTAGAGTCACTAGCACAAAGATCACGAGAACGAAGTGATGGCCGAAGCGTTGCAAATGGGTGTTGTACCCTTGGGGGGTCGAAGCGTCTTGCATCTCCCTGTTCATCATGTCAGCTGGCTCTGTGCAAGCGACAAACTTCAAATGTCACAGCTCGTGTTAAAAAAAATAAATAAAAATAGAAGAGTACTGACTAAAAGGTTTTCTGGGTTCGAGTGACAAACTGCTCGCTTCAGACCATAGTATCTGCTCTGTGTGGTATTTCCAGTCGGACTGTTCTGTGGTACGGTAAGACAGGCGTTATCACATACAACCATTTCTCTCTGTCAAAAGATAACACGCTCTTATCTTCGGAGATTAGAGTCCAATTTGTCATACGATGAGCCATGCGATTGCCGACTGGGTGTTCATTGTTATTTCGGTGATCTCATCACTATAAAAAAGACATTAGCACTATCTAGTGATTCATGCGACATCACATTTAAAAAAAAACATTATATACAGTTCCACAAACATAAGGTAATCGTTGATTAAAAAGTTAAAAACATGTGTGAGATTATTTTCAAATGATATCTACTGTTGAAATTTCATATCGTGATTTGATTTAACAGCATTTTAACAACTTTACTGAATCCATGTTTACATCAGTTGAATCTGGTAAATAAACTGATAATTAACAAACAAACAACCAGGAAATTCCGTGACGCACGTGATTTCCGCATAACAGCGAAAGGGTTGTTATAAAATTGCGAGATGTAATTAGTTGTTCCTCATCACTGGTTAACACTGCGGCGTAGTGGTAGTTGTTACTTCTTAATGACTCCTTGTTAGTGGTTTTGAGTGGTCATTTATATGGCGTTAGAGAGGATTGCTTCAGGCTCACTTGGTGACAATGACTTTGCTGTACTGTTCCTGTCTGCTACAGTTTGGGAAGAAATCGTAAACTGTTCGTGGTTCCTTAAATCTTTTACGCACGCCATAACTCATTTCTCCCCACACGGTTAATGGCTGGACAATGAGTTCCCGTTGACATCGGTTTCATATGAATTAAAAAATGAAGTTGGATGCTTGAAACTCAATCTCCAGTTTGAGAAACAATTTGCATGACTGTCTGTAAGTCTCGGAAATCTATCCAAAGTTTAAGACTTTTTCAGGAAGACATCATTGTCAGTTGGGGTTTCAGCGCTTCTCTGGTCAAATACATAAAAATCTGAAGACAATCGAGTGCATCACTAATTTCGAGAGCATCACTAGTTACTACCGCGGGAGAAAACTTGGCATTCCCTTCTATAGCTTACGATATGAATAAAAACATCATATCAAAACACTAAATTACTGAAAAGTGAATTTTCTTCTTCCACATTTTCCTGTCATCACTGGGAAATGCATCTTACGGTAACACCAGTTTTTAATTAAAGCAACTTTTTTTTTATTTCATTCCTGTTGGTTGCTTTGTTTGTTGAGAGGGATAACTAATACACCGAATGGATATTTTTGGGGGTTATCATGGTCGCCTAGGTGAAGAGAAATGAAGGGGAATTGGCCATGGTCAAGACACCTTGAAAATGTAACCGATGGTTCTTAATCAGAAGATTTGTCTTGCCTGATGATACCTCTCTCGCGCGAGGCAGATGTTTGTGTCTTTTCACTGCTAAACTATTGTTTGCTTGTTTGTTGTCATTAAAAATTACATGGCTTATTCTAATTTTGCTTCATCTAATCAACAAGGAAGCATAATTTAAAAATGGAAAAACTGTCTTACAATATTTACATCTGAAAAGGAATCATTATTTACGGCTAATGAGGTTGTCTCTGACGGTGGGTATTCACCACGTTAATTTAGGTCTGATATTTCATAATGATATAGCCGTAACCTTAGTCACATGGTTAACGTAGTACTCACAAATACGAGTTCGTAAACTTGAATTAAATCCTTAAATGAAAATGCTTACTGGAATAATTGGGCTGGTAATCTTTTTTTATAGCACATTTCCGCATTTCTTGCTAAAGAAAGCAATTTTTCGAACAAAAATGTTTACATGAATAATTGGTCTAGCAATACTTTTTTTTTGCTAAGCACATTTCCGTAATTCTTGTTCCAGGAAGCACAGGATATTCAGTGACTTGTCTTGTCTAAGGCAAATACAATTTGTTAAGTGTCCTAATTCAGTTAAATACGATTTTACTCTTTTGAACTAATTTCCGGTTAAGACCGAAAAGAATGATTTCATTCATTTAATTACGGAAAGTGTTAACCTTGCCTTCAGTAGTCTAATTGCTGGTGAACAATTACCAAATTAAAGTATATTACTGAGCATTTTACTTAAGATTACCTAGTCCCGTAATTTTAAAATCATTGCTAAGGAACAATGGATGTACTAATGAATATGAATGGTCACACTAATTGCACATTAATTACTATAATCATCTCAACTGGAATGTGTATGCATACACTCATTTCTTCTGCGTAACAGACAGTCTGTGGGGGTAATGAACTCACGTTTGACAATAAGATGACCTTAAACAAGGAAGTACAGAACATCATAATCTACTAAAAGTAAGTACGAAGGAACCGCAAAATTACTTAACCATTACCGCATTTTTACGAGACAGGGACACTAGTAGCAATAATGAATGAATGAATTATTCAGTTAATTAATTGAAAAACAATACTGACTAATCCAACACCAAAAAGTTTACATCTCTACGAAAGTGACATTCCTACCTCTCCCAAATCCTATAACATTTGTTGCCAATGCACTCACAAGGCCCACCTTTACTCAACTTGTTATAAAAATCCATGCACAACTTTCTGCGTAATAATGCTGATTAAAAAAAAGAAAACAAAGAAACCGAACCAAAAAAAAAAAAAAAAATTGAAATGTTGCGGTAATATGTGTTTTTCATCTAATAACAGTTTAAAGTCAATCTATTGATTAATTCATATATTGGAATTGGAATATAAAATTTAGGCCAAAGGCCAAGAACTGGGAACTATGATGTCATTCAGCGCTGAAAGGGAAATTGAGAGTAAAGGAAGTTTAAAAGGTGTAACATGAGGAAAGCAATTGTTAGGAGAGGTTGGAAAATAAGATGAAACAAAGGGAATATGAACGGAGGTAGAGTAAAATGAATGAAAGGGGTTGGGCTGCATGTAGGGCAGAAGGGATGCTGCAAAGAACCTTAAGCAATGCATGCAGTGTACCGCAAGAGGTGCACTGATGCCAATACCCCCTACGGGAATTAACTCATAAAAACTGGCTTTCTGCCACCTTGTTCTGGCTAATTCATCAGCTAGCATTTTCATAACGGTAACTATTTATGAATTTATTTTGATTGCGGCTTAACTATAAACACTTCACTTTGTTCACTTTGTTTGGTTTTATGTACAGCCCTCCACAGGGATAATTCCCTCTCTGGCGGGCCCTTGTACGTTTTCAAAATAAGGTGCTTCTTATATTTTGTAATTGTCTTTGCGCGTGGATGCGTTCCCTCGTTAACAACAGTTCCCAGATGAGTGACAGCAGTAATAAGTCGTCTTTGTCACTAAATGTCTCTTTGTGTGAGCCCCAGAAACCACAACGTTTGTGGTCGATGAGTTCCGAAGATTCTGTGACATTGTAGTATCTTTGTCTTGGTATGTTTTGATGAATGTGCTCATGTTACGCACGGAGGACGTTCTTAAAACAATAAGTCTTAATAATTATGACACTGCGCATATCAGCTGATACGCAAGGTGCGTACCCTGTCCCGGTAGTATCTCTGGTACAGAAGTATTTAGGTTCCAAAATTTATAACGTTGTTGATTTTAATATATATATATATATATATATATATATATATATATATATATATATATATATATATATATATATATATTATAATACATACATATGACATATATATATGTATACAATATGTATACAGTATATATACATACATATATATAATTATAATACATACATATATATGATTTATACATGTACGTATACACACACACAATATATATATATATATATATATATATATATATATATATATATATATATATATATATATATATATATATATAGATAGATAGATAGATAGATAGATAGATGCACATCACATGCCTTTGACACTTACACAATCCTAACACACGCACTTACCAATACAGACACACTGCACGTCTGCTAAAAATTTTCTGTTTTTATAATACCAAAATATTTCTATGATAAAAGTAGTAATTTTGATACCAAGGTTGAACCGGCAAGGAAAGGAATCACATGAAGGTACGATCATTTTCCGTACATATGAAGGTTGGGTATAAAACGAGTTTCTTTTTACATAAGGAAACGTGATCTTACAAACCTTACATGAACTATAATAGTTTCATCAATATATATATATATATATATATATATATATATATATATATATATATATATATATATATATATATACACACAAGACAAAATCCACGAAGGAAAGGGAAGCAATGGAGTACTGCAAGGCCTTTCGACTTCTTGTCCTTTACTGCTAAGTAAAGGGCAAGGAGTCGAAAGGCCTTGCAGTACTCCATTGTTTTCCTTTCCTTCGTGGATTTTGTCGTTATTTATATATTCATCACGTTCCATATTTTCGTGATTCAGTTATACATATATATATATATATATATATATATATATATATATATATATATATATATATATATATATATATATATATAAAATTAAATATATATATATCCATTATATGTATACAGTACATATATAATATAATATATAATATATATATATATATATATATATATATATATACTATATACTCGTATATATAACGACAGTTTCTCCTTACAGAGAATGAGTGCTGGTTCCAGAGAAATGACAGCAATCTGTGCAATTTCCTGTGCAGGAAAATTCGACAGCATCAGCTACATAATAAACTTACATAAGGGACTCTCAGTAGCACATACAACCCTCCCACACACTGGCTATTCACCTCTGTCTTACACACACTTCATGGATAATAAGGCCCCTCCCTTCCAACATCTACCCATCGTCCCTCAACCCCTTCAAGTGATTCAGGCTTACATGGTGACAGTGAGGAGTAGCCACATAGTCCGATGAAAGTTTGAAACTAATTGTAAGTATGGCAAGTTGAAAAAGTGTATGTAGTAAGAGTAGATTAGTAAAGTACAGTGAAGCTATGGAGATTGAAGAATGATTCTTGGTATTGATAATGGGAGAACAGAAGAGGATGATTTATACAGATAGCCTACTGGAGGGTATTGTTATTGATGAGGGCCTTCATGAAGTAAAGTCTGGACGCTGAAAGTCAGTAAATAAAGAAAGTTTAGAGGCTGCTGAAATGAACTTTTTGATTGGTATATATGGAGTAAGAGTGGTTGAAGGGATGATTAGGCTAATGTGCAAATATGACTGTAAAACCAGAGGCATAAGAGTAAAGGTGTGTAAATTATTTTTGAAGTAGTGCGGTCACCTGCAACGTCAGCCAACTTCCCAATTCATAAATGACCACTTTTTCATATTCTCCTAATTTGCACCATCTCATAAACTTTCCTTGATTCGCTAGTCACTTCAGCCGTAAAAATCTTTTACAGCCATGGTGATTTTAACACATCCTAAACAAACAGGCCATTCCACTATCTGCATATTATGACGCAGCTTGCCTTCTCCATAAAATTCTCTGTACCTACCAACAAATTACTTTTCAAGCCATCATCCCTAACACCCTCCACATTGAATCTTTCTCAGTCCCCAGTAATCTTTATTTAGGCCCATATTTACTGCATGTACTGTAGTTTATCTCTGTCCTGTCAAACTACTTACTCAACCGTTTCAATGCAAATATTTGATTCACACATCCTCTTCCTTGTACAAAGCCGAAATGCTCTTCCAGTATAAATCCTGTTTTCCGTAAAACTTCCAAAAAGTGTACAATGCGCCTTATTCGCTGACAATAGTTGAAAAGTCTAGATAAACACAATATTATGAGATTATATACGAGTACATACATACATACATACATACATACATACAGACAAGTGTTTACATATATTCCGTACGTCTTTCAACCTCTTGATAACTGTAAATCTTTTTACCATCTTATTCAACCAGCTTAAAAGCATGATTTCTAAACTGCTACAAATGATGTGTCAAGTCATCGTCATGTTACTCTTAATCCTGATACAAGATAAAACCTTCCATATTCATGCTCAACAGTGATTTCATAAAAGACTCAAGATTCTCTACAAGCATTGTTCAATCATAATTCAGTTCTGAAATTGAGATCTGCCAATGACTGACAGTCCTATCTTGATCTGCTGTGTTCACCATCTCTACAAACTTTTTTTTTTGTTTTTGGTGATGCTCCTGACATTTCAAGGCTACTGGCAAGTCCTGGCAAACATCCTCCGAACTCTCACACTCAAGGTCTAGAGAGTACGTGCTCACATTATTGTTCTATCCCTTACCTCTACTAGGCAATTTCTTTTTTTACTGTTAGGTCTTTTCCGCTTATTTCATCTATGGTCTTGTGTAATTTTGAAATGCGCCCCTCACCACGCCCCAACCCCCTTTTTCTAGCTTTTTTTATTCCTAACTTTACTCTTATATTCGGTTTCTGACTAAACGGAGACACGTTTACTCTCCATCACCGTATCAAATACTTTTTTCATACTTCGTTAAAGTGTTCAATAATAGAAGCAAATCCTTGCAGCTACAACTATTTCGCCCTTGAATGTTCGTTTACAGTACAGCTGGTTTCAAGAATTTTGGTGTATTTCACAGCAAGCTTAGGAGACATCTGCCAACTCCACAAGGTATCAGGTAAAATCCATGTGACTAGCAAGAGAGAAGCTGTTGGCCACGCTGCCTCTGAGACAAAGCTGCTAATCATGTATAAAAAAAAGGTGACCAGGAACCACGTTTACCAGATGACAAAGTGTTTTTAATAAAGCAGCAATATTACGTAACAACACTGCGGAGTTGCCAGATGTCTATTTCACTTGCCATGATGTGTACTGAAATTCATGACGCCAACTGTATCTAATCATTCAGAAGCATAAGTGCCAAAAAGAGCTTCAATCTCATGTTGATTCATCATACTCGCCTGTAACTGCGAAAACCTGAAACCTTATCTGTTGAGCAGCTTCTTTCCCAGTGACAAGAGTCGGTTGAAAATTTTGCTGTTTCATTAGCACCCATTGTTTTTTACTCTTATCCAGAATTATCAGTTTCGGTTATATATCTCTGCTTTATTTAAATATCAAAGCAGTAGTGTAGACGCAGCTTTCAATAGTAGTTGCTTCTTGATGTGCGTTCAGCTTTTCAGGCAACAAGATCGAAGACAAAACCTATCCTACAACCTATCTTTCATATAAATACTGTATACATGGTTTTAAAACTTCGTTTCCTCTTCTCTTTAGCACTGTGAGATTTTGGAGTTAATCAAGTGTCCAATTTTTCCTCTGTTCCCCATCTCCGTTCCGATTACGTAAAATACTTTATTTAATGTTCCATTTTGGTTTTATTTACTTAAAAAATTCTCCTGTTTCCTCATCAAGATTTCATGTGCAAAAAATATTTTCCAGTTTTTCATCTTGGTTTCATTTGCTCCTTGAAAGCTTTATTTGCAAGATAAAAACTCCTGACATTTGTGCTTATTCACTGCTTAGTTGAACCCGTTGACGAAGGTATTCAGTTTCTGCGTATCACGGTACAAACAATTGACATTTTCTATTTTTGTCGCTCGGAAACCAAGGGATTTTTCTCCCTGTATATCCTCTCTTTTACATTTATTATATCCTCAAAATTCACTCGATATTTTTCAACTTGATAAAATTGCAAACACTGTCACCTAATAACACCTTCGAGATAAGTATAGTTGATAATAATTCATTTTTATTATGTACAAAGTGTCTGTGGAAACTGACTAACGTATTATAAGTCACATTTCTACTGCAATTTCTCAGTTGTTTCATTGTGCTCGTCCCGACCACCTTATCCTTAGATCGACCGTGCTGACAAAACCTTAATAAATCATTCCGCATAAAAAACGAAGCGAGGTAGGTTAGCAATCCTTTCTTTCAGCGGCCTTCTACAGAACTTCACCTGAATCCTTGTTTCCCTTGGGTTCCTGTTTCTGAAACTCCGTACGAAGTAGACAACAAAAAGTTGACCTAAAAGTCCACTTCATTCTGACAAATCTTATGGCAAATAATTCCTTGTTCCTTTCCCTATCTATCTAGAGTTCGTGTCGCCCTCTATCTGCCCGAATTACCTGGCAAACAGCTCCGACACACCCATATCCCGATAGGCGTTACGTTTCTATTTACAAATCGAGACTCATTTTCAAAGCTCTGGTGGTGGTTTTCCTTCAAATGGCGTGCCAGCCCCGCCTTGCAGTTGCTTCTTCCTTCTCTAGATCTTCGGTGCATTCTTTCTCTGCAGCCTTGAAGGCTTTTAGGGGAAGCAACTACGCCCCACTCTTTCTTTCCCCATGACACAGGATCCCTTAGAACGCAGTAAGAACGAGATTTGCGCGGTATATGAGGCGCTGTAAAAACGCCTTCTACAACGAGGAAGAGAAAAATGAACCTTTCTGCGATTTTACGAGGCAAAGAAAATGAGTTTTATAGATCATATATGCTGCGTGCTTCTGTCATCTAGTATACGTGCGGTATGACGTAACATCCCGGTTGCTAAGTGGAGAAAAAAAGAAGTGAAAAAAAAAAGAAAAATTCCTACGGGTTTTACGCCGAACCTTGACATTTTGTTACATGTACCTTGGGACGCCCATTGGTCGTGGCGCTGTCTATAATACAAATGCCGCGAAGCATTACAACATGTTGCTAAGTGACAATCATCATTTTTTTATAACCTCCCTATCTCTCTTTCGATCCTCTTTTGAACTGAGATTTACGACGCAGCTGACGTAAACAAAAGAAATTCTAGGGGACCATGTTTCATGAAACATGATACCTTGCTAAAGAATGAGCATCATAAGCCATGAGCAGCAATACAAAAATACTATATAACTGCACTTGCCGGGCTGTATGTCTACCTTTACGTCACTTTCAGCATAATAATGGGACTCATAAATATTAAAATCTCATGTTACACACAGCCCCACACAGTAGCTTTCTTGGACGTCAAAACAGTTGGCCAAGGACAATGTCTTTAAATAAATTTAAATTACATCGAAAAAATATCAACAATATTCATTCACAATGCAAACAAATAAAATTATCAACACTGAGATCCGTTTTCAGAACTCTTCCACATATAGTGAGCCCGAGTGTGACGAAGAAATACATTACAGAATACTTGTAAGCTGGCTCTTCAGCACATTCTACTTGACATAAAACTGATGAATGCTACACGCTTGTCAAACTTTTCACCGCATTAATGACGTGACCTTTCATAACAATATATTATGCTTACCAAATAAGCTAGCCTTTGAACATAGTACCCATCCACATAAATAATTAAACTGAACAATTTCATTTTCTTATCCACACACTTTTAAGTGAAACCTTGACAGGTATAGCCCCATGTACAAGAATGGGGTGGCCTACATAATTTACTTGCGGGTGTAATACAGTCTACACGGGCAATCGACAAAAACTTCTGACAAAAATAACGATACATCGTACTGCTGTTGGCCAGGAAAGAATAAGATCAATAACAACTCTGGAGGCTTTTTCAGTTCATTGGTAATCTGAATTTTAGTAAAATATAAGTTCAATAAGAGAAACCTTAATAGAAATATGCCTGCGTTTAAAATCTGAAAAATATTTTTTTGTACTAGCATCAGTTTGTTAAAAACAGACAGACGTACAGTAACGAAAAATCGTACAGTAATGAAAAATCGTACAAATTATGTAATAAATTGGCTTAGCTCATAAAACAACTACATATTAACCCATATTACATAGTGTCAGTTTGTTTGAAAATTATAATCTAGCCACCAATGTGTTTTATACTATCCAGCAATGGCTGCGAGCAAAATTTACTGCTTGCTATTATCTGATACAAATCATCTTGTCAAAAGCAGACATGTCTTTCTCACACCGATTGGTATGCAAAGTTCCCAAGAAATTTTTGAGAAGAAACACGACCTTGCATTTCTTGAATATCTTTTCTTCTTCATTTTTCCATTTTTTTTTTTACGGTCGAGTACTGTACCTGTAGTGTATGTAAATGTATATATCTATGCATAGGTATAAGTGTCTAAGTGTATATGTATTTTGTATGTATCCATACATATAAAAACATACATACACACACACATATATATATAAGTATAAAATATATATGAATGCACAAATACACAAGGTGAGAATGTCGAAAAATAAAAGTGCTGTATTAACCTAACCTCATTTAGTACAAAAAAAAAAAATAGTCTACACTCTTAATTAAGAGAAGGATTCCACCATCCCATCCTATTCTCATTTTAAATTAACCATAATAAATAAGACAAATAAAACAAATACTTTCTGGTGTCAGGTGTGTTTACATGAGGACACAAATTTACTAGAATAAATGGATTAAATGGACTTCCATGGTAGACCACAGCATCCCACGTGAGGGTAGATTAGGGCAGCTCCATGAATCATCAACCATATGAGGTTAGGTTAAAATAAGCATGAAGCCATAGCAGAGCATGCCATCCTACTATCCTCGGTCAGTCTAGGTCAGAATAGCATGTGTGCACTGTAAGTGATATCTTACCTATCTTTAAGGGATTTTTCTCTACTGCTGAAAGAGCAGAGGTATATATTGATCTAGCGTATTACTTTGTACAGTGCTTTTGTTTCTTTTTTTTTTTTATCCACATAAAAACCTGTTTCCCACTAGCACCAACAAGGTTGTCAAAAGCTCACTACGTAATCACATGATAAATTGCAGGAAAAAGGTATGCCTTCTCCATTTAATCAAACAATAATATGGAAATGTATGATTAAATCTCATTGTTCGACATCTTTGTGTTATGCTACTATTTGGATATATGTAACTAATAAAATCTAGTCATGCCATACTGCATTATCCTGCTAGCAATGTCTCTGCTAAGATTGCTTAGTTTTACGGAATCTAACAATTCTGACACAGTTATCTCAAGTAAAACTGCTAAGAGGACTTTATTTTACAGAAATTATTTCATAAACTGCAAATGGCAATAAGTCTGAAGAAAAGGTATATAAAATCTGACATTTTTCTAAATCCAATAGATATAAAAAATTTTTGTATTGCTCTCATCATGTCATGTGCCAGCATATTAAAAGTTCCTAAAACTTTTTCTTATTTAACTAATTACAGACAGATACTTCCATTTTCATCTGAAGAAACCCCAATCATCAATCAGAAAGTGTGAAATTTTAACACTAACTCATGTTGAAATCTTTCCCTTTCAAGTATGGAGTCTCTTGATTTTATGCATTTCTATGCCCTCTTCTTTGAAATAGGAAGCTACAGCTTTAGAAATTAATTTAGGAACACAGCATTCTGCAATGTACTATGCTGTCCCCAAACTTTGGTTATTTACATATTTATTCATCAATATCTTAAACCCTAAAGACATTTAATGTACTAGTAACACCAAATAACCATACACACACACCCACACATGCACCCACTGTCCTTAACCAAACGCATGAACAAACACACTGTTGAAACCTCCTACTGGTCTATATACAGTACATAAGGAAATTTAACATATATTTATAGGCATTTAACAGAGATGGAGAGGGGTACAACCTACTACTACAAACCTTCAAAATTTTTAAGATGAACCAGTGCTGAGTTATAATGGGAAGGCCTACTTAAGCTAAGATACCACTAAAAAGTATAATCTGTATTGCCTTGTGAAATCAGTGATTCCTCAAGTTGGCAGGAAATACATGTTTTTTCTAATCACTTTCTCTGTAAGGACCTCAATACTGACTGAAACAGGTGGTGGTACTCATCCCAAAAAAAGTAATTTATAAGAGCACCAATGGTAAAAAAAAAATATGTAGTATACAACAATTGAAAATATATGCATTTTAAAACAAAACTTAAAGCACTGAACTAAAACTATTGCTGCTATACTGTACCTATACTCTCAACACTTGATTTAGCCTACTAGACTGATTATAAGTAAGGAGGTTATCGAAACTTGACAGAAATCTAAGTTCTCTTTTTAATTTAAAAACATAGGAGTGTGTCAAAAGAGATTCCTTTAAACATGAATACTGCAATGGTAGTGTTAAAAAAACATTCAACTGCAGTATGAATCAATTAACAATTGCCACTTTACCACTTGATGAATGGTTTCCTCACAAACAGATCAATTATGTAATTATACTGAATTCATTTGTTTCCTGCCCATTATGCAAAAACAAAATATATCTATTGTCAAAATTGGTTGATTTGGGGTATATTATCCCTATAAAGTACCTAGCTATAATCAGTAATATTCATGCTTTCTGAACAGTAGCAACATCTTACAGCCAAAGATCACCTCTCACAACAGGGTGAGATGCCTTAAAATATCACCATAAATTTCCATTATAAAACAAAGGCAGTATGATGGTTATTTAAGAAAGAACTGTACTTAGATTACCTGACTGGGGAAAAATGTTCTTTTATAAGTGAATTGGTCAAACTGTAACTGGCTTATTAAGATTACAATCAAGATTTTCCCAAGCAGAATTAAGGTGAACTTTCTTAACTTCAGGGCATACGGACTGAAGGTACGGGAGCTACCACACAACCTAACCTAACCTTAATCCTAGCTTATACTCTTATACAGTATTAGCAAAAAGGTTTTTGAATTAAGAGTTAACAAGAATCTTTTTGGTAATACCAATACAACACTGTACTTTCATTTCTCACTAACAAAGAGTTCAAAATTAAAAAATGGTTGAATGATGGTAATTTTTTCATTTTAACCATAAAGATAAAAGGGGGCAAATGAATGTTACAATTTAATTGATGAAAACAATTGAATTGATGAAACTTGTATTATATTTCAAGGTTATTGTCACTGTCCTGAAAATGTTCTGTTAACTCTCTTACACCATTTGGGAGGTTTTAGATGCTTGCAGCATATGTGCTATACATAAAATTTGTGCAATTTTTTTCTTTTATATATTAGTTACATAACTTATTAGTCAATAAAAATCTCCCAACATAACCTACAGAAGTTTCTGGATGTTTTCTGACATCTACTGAGATATTCAGTTCAATAATGGCTTTTCTAAGTGTACGATTGCTGCCGGCGACTATTACTTGTATTAACATCATAAACAAATTATGGATATAAAAGACTTCTCTAACTATCTGAAAAGCAATCCATTCCTCTGGTAAGTTTCTCTCCTGGATAAAACACAATGTCTGGGTAACTGAAGTCATCTCCTGGATTGGACAAGAGGAATGTGTCCACCTGCCTGTACCTCCAAACATTTAGGTAAGGCCTATGCTGTGTGCAATACTAACAGAAGACAGGGAGTAGCCCCCATGCCATTCAGGCCTCAGTGTTGAGGTTAGGTTGGAATGAACTTTTATCTTTCACTTGTATGATTTATGGTGCTCTAGGCCAGGTTAAGGCATTGGTCCTGGCAGCCTAGACTAGGTTACATTGCATTCCTGTAATTCACTCTAGGACAAATGACATTTTTTATAATTCTGGAGAAGGGGTGGTCTGATCAGGTACAACCTGACACCCTAGGTTAGATTAGGTTTGGGAATTTAAGGATAAGATGCATTCTTGTAAGAGAACCTGTGACATTTTTGTTCTTTAAAATGTGCTTTACAACTAGATACTGATTACAGGCTTGACCCATGTATTTTTCTCAATGATCATATATCTTGTGGGTTATGCATGTTGGCCTATTCCAATGTTGGTTTCCCTAACCTAAAAAAAAAAAAAAAACACGTTTGAGGTTGTGGCCTGGAAAAAATGTAAAAACATGTGGTTTCCAGCAACAAGATGTCTTAAAAGTATAAAACATGATAAAAGCAGTCAAAATAATATATATATGCACTTCGAATGATATTAAGGTATCTTAGTATTAACATTTTGCTAACACCTATATAAATAATACTGTATCTCTCATTTTGAGGTAAATTAAAAAAAAAAAGTGACAGTTGCTTGACCTAGACCTGGCTGTAATTCAAACACTGACAAGATAACAATACACTGTTTCCATCTTGAATGAAACTGTCAAGGCAACAAAAGAAAGCTAAGCCTACAACAGTAGACCTAATGTTATCTATGATGAGGTAAGCTTCCTGATACTTAGAAATAGTATTTTAGCTCTTATCTGGATTTATATTATAAAATTCCTGAAACACTTACTAAATGACCGTAGCTTGGCCTCGATCTAGTTGAACTAACAAGACATAAGAGCCTTCATTGTGAATGAATTTTTCAAGGAAAAAAAAGAATGCTAGGCCTACAACAGTACAACCTGTGTTATCTATTAGGATATAAGCCAAGATGTCCCCATTCCTTGCCTAGGTCCAGAAGGTCTGCCTGCAACCATAAGTGCAGAGGCTAATGCTCTCTCTCTCTTACATGGCAGCCTTACACCTAGCCTATATAACCACCCTAGGATACGGTAATACACCTTGGACTTCCCTAGTTGGCTTGCTTATGGTACAAAATCTCCAGACCTCATTATTATGACTGTCTAAAATAATCGAAATGACACGTTACCTTAAAACTGATACTTGACATCCTGTAGGCCTAGCCTAGATCGTCACCATCAGCCACGCTAAGCTGACAGGTGCCAGGCTTCACTGTTGCACCGTCTTGTTTTATTTACCCTAAGGTCACATAAAATCTCTTCAATTGATACTGTATGTCGTTTTAAGAGTATGTTGTCAGTAAACATGGGCTACTTCGAATCACGTACAGCGTAAAAAGAGCACGAACTATTCTACATCAACGATGGACAAATCACAACGTAACGCACACGAAGTAAATGGTGTACTGCAGCACCTTCTTCATGTCCCTATTATCATAGAAAGTTAAGTATCTGAACACTTTCTCCCCATGAATTTATAATCAAATGAAAATTAGGCAAATACTTGAGTAATTTTCGGTATAACAGGGGTGATGCTCATATTAGATGGATTATGGTGAGTTAAATGTCTGAACAGCTTCTACTTTTGAAATTATAATATTATAATCTAATGAAAATTAGGCCTATACTCGAGTAATTTTAGGTGTAATAAATGTGGTGAACGCACTAAATAAAATTTGGAACTTATTAAATGGAATGTCATAAACTCTAAAGAAGGCAACATTGCAAGTTGCACCAACACATGATCACATCTTTCAGACTTTCAGTTAACTTTGGCAGTGTGTGGCGTCGTGACGAAATCTTATTTTGTTCTTAATGATTTTTCTGTCATTCTTTACAGCTACAGCTACTTGCTAGTTTTGAAAATACCAAGACCAGTGAAAAGGCGATCATGTGATCACTATCAAAATGGGTTTGAACCTTGGGATGGCACAAGGATTTGTAATTTGAAATAAGGGTTAGCATAGCAAAGTATATAGGCCTAAGCACACGAAGTGTCATATTCGTGATTTCACATGACAAATGTGGAGGTTGTGCTAGATGTCTGTACTGTGTCCGATAAATCAGTTGGACTACTTCTTTCTTGTGGTGCTTTATGAATAAGCTATAGTTTAAGTTAAAGTACCGCAGTAGATTATTTTGCTTGAAGAAGAGAAGCCAACTTAGCATAGGCCTAATAGACTACAAGACAAGCCGCACCTCAGTAGCATAGTTTTCTCTCTGCTAAGGTAAGAACGTACTTTATCAACGTCATGATTTGTCAGACCCACATAATTTACGCAGCAAAACTTCAGCAAAGTCAGGATTTTGTTAGTAGGCTAGGCCCTGGTGATTTTTGTATCCCTCTCTTTGTTTAGGCCTAAGGCAAGGCTTGCCATGCAGCGTAATGCCAAACCTGGTTCTTTTTGAGTTTGGGTTGCTAGAGCATCTTTTCAACTTATCAAGGAAAAAATCAGTTGGGAGAAAGTCTAATAGTAATGAATGTAGGCTATCCTGACCTAAATGAGGGCCTAATTTCATGTTGGATAAGAGAGGCTACGTACTCCTGAATACCCTTAACCTGTCTTAATGTTGGACTAATTCTTACCTTCAGTTTCAGAGGACAGAGGTTGCAGATGCATACTTATTACTTTAAAATTATGAAAAACAAACATGGTATTGGGCAAGGGTGCTCTAAGGCAGGTGGGTTCTTGGGGCATGTGTTAAACCAAGATAAGCCTAGGCATAGAATATATGCCATGTAGGCTTAGTTCTGTATGCAGCTCACTTTGTGGTAGCTTGCAGGCCAATTAGAATTTATTCAGTTACCTTCATTTACAAAAATATTACTTAGCAAATTATATATATAAATATATATATATATATATATATATATATATATATATATATATATATATATATATATATATATATATATATATATATATATATATATATATATTTAATATATATATATATATATATATATATATATGTATATGTATATGTATATGTATATGTATATGTATATCAGGGATAAACCATGTTCCACATAAACATTAGGCAACAGTGGTTATTCTAATATCAATTTTAAATTCTGATTTTAGTCATCTAACTAATTTTCACTTAAGAATCACATGGTTTGTGCTTTTTTTTTTACCATTTCTGAAGGTAAATAATACTTGTTTTCACAACCCATAGTGCTCATTCATATATATATATATATATACATATATATATATATATATATATATATATATATATATATATATATATATATATATATATATATATATTGTTGTGTGATGAAATCACTCAAAACCTATGATGGAGGTACGCTGCAAATATCAGAATTAGGCTAAAGGGAAAATATACTTCCCAAGTGTTTTCATGCTTTCATATATTTTTTGTATGCATATCATCAAAGGAATGCTTTGAAGATGTTTGTACAATATGAAATTGCTTGAAAAGCATTTTTTTGCCCACCATAACAATGCTTTCTGCCATGTATATAATACTGGTAATTTTCATAGACACATTATATATATATATATATATATATATATATATATATATATATATATATATATATATATATATATATATATATATATATATATATATACTGTATGTAACAGCAACAGGAAAAAATTAAAAAGGGTTGTAAAGTGTTACTGGTTTCAGCTTTATTGCTAAGCCAGGTTCAGAGGACTGATACATAGTGGCAGAAATTTACGATACATAAGCTAGTGGGACAGTACATATAGGCCTAAACGTTGACTGTTGGAAACTAAATATTCACACTTGAAAGGTGTGTGGTGACGGAGACCTTGCGCTTATTCGTGACAGGTCAGCATTTTCAAATCTGATTATCATGCATGTGCCCTGCTTACCTATTCCCAGTCAGTCACCTACCTTCCTTGAACTTTGTACATCTTACATATTTCTTTTGAAATTATAGATCAAGTTTATACAAGCCGCTGGTGATATTCATAGTCTTACAAAAGTTTTCTTTTATGAAACTAGACTTAATGAAGCAATTAAGACAAAAGAGTTAGTTAAGAAGGAAGTGAGAACATCAAGAGAAAATGGATGAACCGTGGGCTATAGCTAAAGACACAGAGGTGGAAGGAGTAGATTACACTTTAGTACAGAAGAGGAGTTGGAGCCTTAGGGACAACAGGGAGTGTTTGTGACTCTGGGAGGGAAGGAAGAGGAAGTGAAAACTGTATAAGGTTAGATGAAGAGAAAGCTGAGAGTTAATGTGAGCAAGAGGAGGGTCATGAGGGTAACTGAAACCAGGAAGATGGAGCAGTGAGCATTCGTATGGATGGTGGAAGAATGGGAAGAGTTGATTTGTATAAGTAGCTTATGTGGAGTTAAATATGATGAATAATGATAAGAGCCTATGTGGAGTTAAATATGATGAATAATGATAAGAGAGAAGAGCTGAGTTGCAGAATATTTGAAGCAAGAGAAATAGCAGTGTGTATACAAAAGAAAAGGAGGACAATAACTTTATATGGAAGCCATGTGGAAATGTATGAAGGGGTTGTTTATCACAGTGTCCTTTAGGGAGGTGAAGTAAGGAACTTGAATGCAAAAGAAAGAAAAAAGGCTGAGACTGTTGAGATGAACTGTTTGGTTAGCACATGTAGAGTAAAAAGTACTGTTAGGGGAGAAATGTGGAGATACTTAAAAATGGTTAAAAGATCATCATATGTGTAAGGAATAACTAGAGTACATATTGTTATGTGGTCTGGTCATGTGGAAATATTGGTCAACGACAGGTTGGTGAAAAAAATCATAATTCATAAGTATTAAATTAAGACCTACAAAGATAAGGCTAGATGGGATGAAAAAAGATACGGAAAAGGAATGGTATAAATATCCGAGAAACACGAGAACGTGTGCAAGACAGAGTTGAAAGGTTCAGTGTATTTAGGGTGTGTGACATACTTCCGATGAGCCTCGATATATGAAGTGGAAGTTTTACTGCACAGTGGGTTCATCCATGGTTCAGCAGTTGAAGTATGAATGTGCCAGTGACTTTTTCTGTGCAGCCCCCCCAAATTTTGTGCTTTTCTGTGTGGTTGAGTTTTTTCTTGCCCACTTTTTTCCTTTTATAATAATCTTCTAAAGTGTACCTATTCATCTACTTATTGTCGATAAGCCATTTTCTATATTTCTTCTTCATTTCCCATTCGTCTGGTATATTTGCACCAGGTTACCATTTTTTACGTTTCCATATTTTTTTTATTTAACTGTCAACTCTGAACTTATGGTATGAATGAGGATCCCAGAATTTACCCAAGGACACTGCGTCACACA